>NW_027459558.1:0-206091 GCF_050624435.1 Tenrec ecaudatus | reverse complement strand
GCAACCCAGGTAAATACAATATTCTTTGTCAATACCATATTCAAATGACTCATTATTCTCCAGTCTGTGTCCATCTTTCTCATGCACATGAAGAGATTGAAAATATCATGACTTTGATAAGGCACACTTTAATCCTGCAAGTGACATCTTTGCTCTTTAACATATTAAATAATCCTTTTACAGATTTAATTGATGTCTCGATTGCTTCTTTGCATGAGTGTAATTGTGGTATCAAATAAAACAAAATGCTTCACAATTTCAATTCTCCCCACCACCGCCTTCCATTTATCATGATGTCCCTATTAGTTCAGTTGTATTTATTTTTCATTAGGCAGAATTGTGAGGATTTATTTTTTCCTTAGGGAGAAGTACAATCCATGCTGAATGCTGTAGCCTTTTATCTTAATCAGTAAATGCTTCAGGTCCTCTTGACTGCTGGCAAGCAAGGTGTGCCATCTGCATATGGAAAGTTGTTTATGAGCCTTTTTACAATCATGATGGTGCGTTCTTCTTGCAGTCTGGCTTCTGGGATCATTTTTCTCAGCATCCCCTTGATTGCCCAGTGACTGCTTCTGGGTCTTTCTATAGGCTCTGCATGAGAGCTATTAAGTATTCTTCGTAGAGTAATCCATAGGTTGTTTTGGGATACACAATCAAATGCCTGTGCATTGTCAACAAAACGCATCCATCTGATATCTACAATCATATAGTTCATCTCACATCCTCTTCTCAATCCAGCTTGAATTTCTGTCTTTTCTCTATGTATTGTTATAACTATTTTAAACTTATTATCAGCAAAAATTTACTTTCATGTGATATTATGATTTTGTTTTAATAATTTACACAACATATTAGGCCACTTTTCTTTGGAATGAGCAAATACATGAATTTCTTCCAGTTGGTTGATGGGGTAGCTGTTTCCTATAATACTTGACATGGATGAGGGAGTGTTTCCAGCTTATGGCTAGTATTTGAAATATCTCAATTGCTATTCTGTCCGTTCCTGAATCTTTTTTTTTCTTCAATATTTTCAGTGAAGCTTGGGCTTCTTCCTGTTATACTATAGGTTCTTGATTAAGATGCTACCTCTAAAATGGTTGAATGTGACCAAATTTTTGGGTACAGTAACTATGATTCTTTCATTCTTATTTTAATACTTCCTGCATTATTAAGCATATTTTCCATAGAATCCTTTGGTATTTTCGCTCAAGGCTTGAGTTTTTTCCTTATTTATTTCATTTTGAAAAATGCTGCATGTTGTTCTGTGTAGGATTTCTAACTGAATGTTCATGCATATTCATCATAATGCTTCACTTGTCTTCTTGAGCGAGCCTATAAAACTTTCAAGTCAGCTTTTACTTTGTCTTTAATTTTTCCATTTGCTTTAGTTGCTCTATGATCAATAAATAGCAAGGTTCAGAGTCCCTTCTGACATCTACTTTGATGTCTTCTATCTTTCCTGTCTTTTTAATGACCTTTTGCTCCCTTCATCTATGATGCTCATGATGTCATCCAAAATCATCTAGTCTTTTATCATTAATGATCAGGCAATGCTGCAAGGCTATTATTGAGATATTCTCTAAATTCAGGTGGGATATACTCACCTGAATACTCTTATATTTTTATCCTACTAGACTTTTTCTCATCTTTTTCAGTTTCAATTTGAACTTGCACAATAGCAATTGATGGTCTGTTCCATAGTTTGCCTTGTTCTAATTCTGGATAAGGATACGGAGCTTCCCTATCTGCCTTTCCACACATTGAGGAGATTTGATTCTTGGGTGTTACATCCATGTGGCTTTGTTTACAACTACATATGTTAAAATGAAGGTATCTCATGATCATTTAAAAAATTCATAATTATTGCTCTAATAACATTTGCATATTCCCTGGTGAATTTTAATAAATGAGAATAAAATGGTTTGTTTCAAGTGTTTAAGACTTCCAAAATTAAAATGGAAAGCAATGTTCTGACTCAGTCAACAAGGAATATAAATTAGGGGATATATTTCTAATAATATTCTAACAGACAGACAAAGGTTATAAATATTTTAAATATTACATTTAAAATTAACATGTTAATGTGAATGAGTGAAAAATATTCACATATTTTCCATTTTCTTTTGCTCTCTGTCTTTAAAATATCACTACTTGTTTTCTCATAAGCATTCTAAAACTTTCAGAATATGAGAAGGTACCCACTAAAGGGAAAAAATAAATGGAATTTATTTTTCAAAACTATAAATTTAAAATTTTTAAATAAAACAACCTTTATCACCTTCAAAGTATTCTCCATTACCCTTAACACATTTGTCATATTTGTGATTCTATTCTTGGAAACATTAAAAGTCATCTGTTCGGATGGCTGACAGTACCTCCCTCATTATTTTCTTCACCTTCTGTGTCATCAAATTGCTGTCCTTTCATGTCCCTCTGGATTCACGGACATAAAAAGAAGGTGCACAGTGAGGTCAGGTGAGTTAAGATGCATGGGGCCAGAGGGGCATGCTGTTTTTTCACCCCAAATTGGCACACTGAGATGGCTACCTGAGCAGGTGCATTGTTGTGGTGGCAGAACCAGAGTCCCATCTGCCACAAATAAGGTCTTTTTTGTGGCACAGTTACTCTATCATTTCAGAACCTCTAAATAGAAAGCTTGATTAATAATCTGACCTGGTGGAAGGAACTCCAAGTGGATTATGAGTCAACATTTTTGTCTTTTTGAGATGTCGACGGATGTCTAGAATGAGTTTTATCATCAATCGGCATTTTACCTTTCTTGAAATAAGAAAAGCATTCATACACTTGAGTTTCTGAAGCATATTTTCCAGGCAGGAAATAAAATTTCACAACTGCATCCTGGTCTCTTAAATTGGCCAAAAGAAAAACTGATTTCCAGTGATATTACTTCTACAAAAAAAAAAAAAAAATTCACTGAGACCAGAAAGAACTTTCCCAGGTGACGCCACTGGGTGCGCTAAGAGCAAGTTACTCACCTACCAAGAAAAATGCATAGTGTGAAAGTTATGCCCAGTGGGGCTTTTTTCTCCATTTGGGGGGCGGGGGTTCCCCCTCTTTATAGAAATGTCTTTTTAAAGTCCTTCAGTTTTCTAAAGTAAACTTCCCTTTTATTAAAATAAATGGCATTGCTGTTGAAGTGTAGACTCTTGTCCTTTTTAACAGTATGGGTTCGACCGTCCTACAAGTTGGATGTACACACGTGCCCTGTTAATTGCTAGCAGCGTTACGTGGTCAGGTTCAACGACTTCTCTGATCCTCAGCTTCCTTATTTATAAAACAGTAACAGGATCATTCGACATATAAAAAACAAACTTTTGAAAGGCAAGGAAGTTACTTTGAGGACTAAGGTGCCATGGTCTTTTCAATTACCTCACACGCATGTGACCATGATAAGTTGGACACTGAATAAGGAAGACTGAAGAAGAGTCAACACATTTGAATCATGGTGCTGGCAAGAAAATATTGAGAATACAATGCATGTGAAGTGAATAAACCAATCTGTCTCAGAAGATGGGCAGCCATAATGCTGCTTGAACTTCATCTCATTTACTATGGGCATGATGGAGACCCGCCCCTAGAAAGGAATAGCACACTTGGTAAAGCAGAGGAGCAGAGACAAAGACGTCTTGACGCTGTGGTGCAACAATAGGATTGGACATAAGAACAGAGGGGGAGCGCGGCACGGGACTGGCATGTTGTGTCCTGTTTTACATGGGGTAACTGTACGTCAGAACAGACATAAGGGCACCGACAGCAGCAACAACCAATCCTACATATTTCATAAGGCTTTATCAATTATTCATTAAATGAATAACTGTACACAGATTTGTGTCTGGTGCCTTTTAAGTTTCAGGTAATTGTTAGTTCATGATATAAGTTTTCTTCTAGCTACTTTAACTTTCTGTGGTAATCTATTGCACTACTTGCTTGTCTTGATTTTCTCTGGGTGAAATATTGGAGTAAGTGTATGCTCATTGACTTTCTGGATTTTTTGGAACTTCTATGTCGACTTAATCTTTCCACTGTATCTAAAACATACTTTAAAGTCTTTACATCATACTTTCAAGCAAAAAATACCTCTTAATCATTATTTTCACACATCGGTATCTAAGGAGATCCTCTCAATCTCTATTATTTCTAAATGTTTGCCCAATAAGTTGATGTTGTAATATGGAATAATTCTTAATTACCTGGTTGTAAGCAAAAAATGCTTCTAATTAAACAACTGTTTTGAATAAATACAACTGTATTAGACATTTTATTGCTGCTAAATGATCCTTAGTCTTAGCATTCTGTGAGCAGCTATTTTTGAACCTGAAGTTCCACCCAAAATGAGGCACTGACATCAAGTAACAGAAAATATTGATACTGGTTCTTGGCTTCTTTAACAAGGAAACAGCAAAGGCCAGATATAAATTTCTTTTAAAAGAACCACTGAAAGTCCTTTACCTTTTTTTAAATGAGGTTTTCCTTATATATATTATTATTTATTTAATGAGTGCTGTTTTCTGAAACCTGATTCCAAGCTTTGATTTTGCCTCTATCAAAGTAATTATCTGGGATCGATATTTAGACTCATTGGTTTTGATTAAATACAAAGCTCTAGGGAACTATATGCTTTTTAACATGCAGAAGAAAGTTGCTATGTGATGGGATGTGCACACTGTGAAAGCAGTTTAATGTCCCGTTATGAGACAGTGCCTAATGCACGAGACATCTCTAGGTGGTTTTCACAGTATCATAGGAGAATTAACATAACGGATAATGACAAACACTTAAGTTAAGAGAACCACTGTGTCCTAATCTGTAGCTTGTAAAATCAAATTAGTAAATTAAAATTTGCATGTGAAGCAGTACAAACAATTCAGAACTGAGCTGTTTTACTAGTTCGTCTCCAAACTGAATAAATCACTTGGGTTTATTTTCAAATTATTTAATTTAAATAATTTTATTTAATTATGCAAAGCATAATTTATTTTAATAGTATAACAAATTATGAAAAATATCAATGAAAATGCTACTATAAGATTGTTATGACTCTTTTCTTGAGATGTTTAATCTGCATTTTTAATCAAAATTTGGAACTACCTGTTTCTGAAAGCAATAGCTTTTCATAATGCACCACATTTTAAAAAGATATACTAATCTATGTAAGAGAAAAAAACTGCTAACACTGAAAAGTGTAGTCTATCAAACATTAAATATGGTGCAATGGCCATTTTGTAGAGTTAATTAGTGAAATGGTGAAGCAATTATTAATCTCCAGAGTGGTCAATCGAATTTTCAGTAGAAATTGATCAAGCTTCTTCTGACTCAGAAACACCCTATGGCTAACTATTGATCAAGATTATATGATTATAATTCATATCCCACCCCCAGAGCACATGAAACAAATTATTTCAAAAGATTACTCAAAACATACACGCGATTGAGTTTAATAGAGAAAGTCTCACTAGTGTGAGTCTTGATTGGGTAGTTGCATAGGAAAACACACCTACCTGGCTAGGCTGAAGGCATCGTCGATCAAACCTGCTCGGTTACTGACTGAGAGAACCTATGAGGCCAACCAGAAAAATATTGTCCTGGTTAGAAATTTAGAATTAAAATCCAGGGTTCACATCTGAAAACGGATCTTAAAGAGAAAATCCAGAATTTACCTCATGGTTCCTTATTAACTGTTCGATTAATAATCTCCAATTCCTTAGGTCATAGTTGACCCTAAAGTATCTGGTTTGATTGATGTTCCCCAACAACCAGCTTCCTTTGCCCAGAGAAGTGATCCTGTGGTGCTCTACAAACGGCATGTTTTTCAGGATGAAATAGATTTAGATGTTAATGATATATAAAGTATATTTTCTTAATACCAAGTGTAAAGTTACTAATAATTATTATTGCTCAAATAAAAGCTAATCTTTCACGTAATCATTTGCATCTAGGATATACTAGTAAATGTTTAGTAGGTTATAACTAGCCTCTATTCCTGATAAAATCCCTATCCCCTACACATAATTGTTTTTTCAACATACATGTGACCTAACATGTACTTGTGTCTGTGTGACATAGACTATATATGCATATAGTATGATTAGAATGAAGGGAAAAGTTTTGAGAACTACATTCTCTTAACGCGTTCAGTAAGAAAGTTATTAAAACAATCGAGCTCATTTATTTCAGAGTCATGGGTGTTCCTTGCCTCTTCCTTGTGCTTTCTTGGAAATACTATAAATAACAGATGATGCAGCATCATCAATAACGCCGGAAAAAGAAACTGCATTTACTTAAGACTCTAATATTTCTACACATAATTAAAAACAAAGATAATAAATTCTGCTTATTGGAATCACCTTGGAAAATAGTAACTTGATTATATTAGCCAGGTAATTCAATTAAAGAAAGCGAGCTGGTAAAAACAATCTTATAACTTCTTACACATTTAACTCCTTCAAATATGGTACATATGGAGAATGCTATTCATTTTCAATTGTTTCCTTATTTATTTACAAACCATAGGTCACAATTCCAATGATTTTGTACTTCATTGTGGATGCTTTCAGACCTTGTGTGTCCTAGAACCTGCATACTCTTTAAATAAAATATTTTTAATCTTTGTGCATAAATGTAAGGAAATATATGTAAGTGTACACGTATACATGTATAAAACCACTGCCATGGAGTCAGTTCTAACTCACAGTGACCCTATCGGGAAGAACGGAACTGCTGCTCCTGGTTATGAGGTCAGCTAGCCTCATCTTTCTCTGAAGGAACAGCTGGCTAGTTTGAACCAGCTTGCAGTCCAAATGCTTAGCTTGCTATGCCACCGTTTACTATAGCATGTGTTCATGTTCTCTATCTACAAAGCCTCCAGGATTCAGCAGAGCTTATGCTAAAACAGTGTCTCATGCCCAAGGGAAAAATAAATCATTTCCATGATAGCTCACACCAGAAAATGTATCACAGAGACCATGTGCAGCCCATTGGAGTCAGCTTCAGTCCATTGTCAATGTTTTTACATCTCAGACTCCAAATCAGGTTTTCCTATTATTTCCCCAAGGACGCATTCAAACATATAGTTTTTGAATGGAATCTCTTTACATAGAGTCCATCAGAAAATAATTCTACTACCACAAAAGGTATCGTGGACAAAAGTGGTCATTAATTGCTCAAAACTGGAATAAAGTGGAAGATTTAGTCCAAACATGCCAGCAAGATGAAGAGGCACCTATTACAGTCCACTAAAATATAATCCCAAACTATTGAAAAAAATCTAATATTTAATGTTTCAAAGCACTGTACTTTGGCCACATTTATATGTAGTACCCGTGCAAACGATGTTCAGACAGTTGTAATTCAATTGTCCAACACAGCTGAAAATAGTCCATCTGAGGTCTTCCACCATCTAGGCTTCTTTCTAGTCTGGTCTATGCTCCTGACACAACGTGGTATAGTGCTTTTACTATCATAAAATACACATTTTCACATTCCTTCTCTCTTTTTAATTTGAAAGGAGAAATATGACAGTTAAAATAAACTAGAATAGGGGCAAGAAAGTCATGCCCGACTATACATCTATATACATAAATTTTTAAACTTCGATAGCATATTCCTTTTTTAAAACCACTTTACCTATAACCTGATGGACAAACAATGGCCTATAAGGTCCCTTTCAATGCTACAATTCAATGGAAAAGAAATGGTATACATTCTCTTAGGCTGACAATTGATCTCTAGTTTAATAGTGGTATGCAGAAGGAAAAGTCTATCAAGTTCTATTTTAGAGTATGAATGATTTTCTCTACCTATGAGACTTTATAATCTCCTTTTCTTCAAAACTTCAATGTTTATCCACACAATTGCTATAAAGAAGCTTTAGAATATCATCCCCATTTTATGGATGCAATGATGACAAGAGATATAGTTAACAAGAAAATGTGGCAAGTATAAAAAATAAAATTGAAACATTAAGGATACTGTTTCTGTTGATCAACTTTGACTTTATTTTCATGCATCTGTAAGTTCACAATGATCTATTCCTTATAAAATATTAAAATCATGTCTGAATTCACAGAATAAATTGGATCTCCCCACTCCTTAAGTAGTCACTTTATAGGTGATAATATTTAAAATTCAAGCCTCATATCTGATCATATAATTTAGGGTTTTACAGGTTTCAAATTGTCATGATTTATAATTATTAAATATAATTTAAAAGTTATTTCATGCTCATCTTTTATATAAATCTCATGTGATATAATTGGCTCTTGTTTTTAAATCAATTTTATTCAAAAATTTAAATCTATACTCAAATTAAAATAATATGTATGTATAAATGATAAAAGCAATTCTTACCCCTTTTATGTAGTCTGGTCAGTAAAAAAGAAGGAAAGGAAATAAAAGGCAACCATCTCCTGCTTTTAAGTTTGCCATTATTAAACTGATAACTAAAACCTGAAGGTTATTACTGTTCGTGAATATTTTTATGTCTCTGGTATAAGTGAAATCTGTAGAGAAATAATCCCTGGCAAGATATAGTAATACATTCTTAAATACCTTTTCAGTTCTAGTTAATTATATCCCTAAAATATTCTTCAAATTAACTAATGGCAAGCAATGAATTTTAAAGTGTTCTTTTTCCATGGCCTCGTGATGTACAGTGCATGATGAGAACCATAAAAAATTATGGAAGCTATATTTTGAGGGTCGGTAATAATAATTAAAATTTCTATTTGGAATGTTCCCAAAATGACACAAGTCTTAGGCCATATCAAAACACAGAGCAGTTAATACTTTAAAATATTTTAGTTCTTATCATTCATTTACCACCACCACACACCCAACACACACCCAACACACACACCCAACACACACACCCAACACACACACCCAACACACACACCCCAGGACCAAAAGAAGAAGGTGATATATTCTTTACAAACTTGGCTGGCTGCAGATGAGAAGAAATGTCAACCAGGATAACAAAACTGGAAATACACAATAAACTCTGTGATAACTTAGGTGGACTTCGTCCCTAAACTTGTAAGAGAATTAAATGAGATAATGTTCTGTAGCTCTTTAAGAGTCACTGGCATACACCCAATGACAAAGTGTTACATAACTAAGAGATCGCCCAGACAGCCTAACAAAACTTTACAATTTTATCCACGGTAAATAAGGGTGTGCTCATGAGAGAAGTATTAAAAATAACAGAAGAAAATCACAGCCCTAGACCTAGCTCTTTACCTAATTTGCCAACGGACTTGACCCAAGTTACCATCAAATTGTAATAAACTCATTTAGAAGATGGGGATTAAAATCATATTGCTTCTAAGGGCTTCTGAGTCTCAAGTAAGCCAATGCTGAAGGCAAAGGTGAGAGCACTTCAGCACTAGTTTAGTGTTTACTGACCTTTCAGAGCCAGTGTCTACTCTATTCTGACTGTGTTCTTTCCTAAAATGTAACTGAATGTATTGCCTTCCACTCTTGGGTAAGCAAATATCCAGTAAATATGCAAGCTATTACATTTATAATGCCTAGATTGTTGGTATTTTCTCAGTGAAAATGAAAGAGAGAAAAAATTTTGGTTGTTTCTAATAACTTAAAAATTGACTTAATACTTTAGGTAGCGTTTTATGTCATCTTTAGAAATAATTATATATTTATCCAAAGGGCTTCAAAAATTTAACTCTCAAGAAAATATGATGATGATAATCAAATTTAAACTTTATAATTAACTATGGCCTTGTGTGAATATATGTGAAATAAAATCTTTACTGACCATGAAAAATTACAAAACATTGATCTGGTTGTTGTCATTAAAATTTGGCATTTTTTTACATGTGTTTATAACAATTGACCAATGCGTTTTTCTCCCTGGCTTAATGCAGATACTTTTCATGTACATTAGTTGTTTGTTTTGAATAAAATAGGAGATAACATATAAAAGAAGTTGAGGTTAACCAATCTTTTCTTTTTATCTAATTATAGTGTGGTGTCAGGTTTTTACTAGGCCTCATCGAAGTTCAGGACTTCAAGAGAAGACGGTGCATAGGTAAAATGACACTGAAAAAGGCAAACTAGAAAGATGACTTTTATTTTTAGCTTCACTGGGAATCGGTCACCCCAATTTGTGCATTTATAAAGCATTTATAAGGCCTTCAAGTGACATGTGGAAAACTTACTTGCTATTGAGTAAACACTTGACGGTATTGAGCAACCTTAAGTATTAAGTGTTACCATGTTCGTGTCAAATAGAGAACACTGCTGGGATTGAAACAAAAGGACACCTTACACTCTGATATGTGTGCAGTGCCTGACTGTGGGGTGGGGATGTGCCACTCACAATACCCCCTTCATAAATAGCATCCCCTAGAGTTTTAAAGCGTATACCTGTGCAGTTGTTCATAGCAGTTCTTCATATTAACATTGGTGATATTTAAGGCAAACATGTTGAAAGAATGGACTGTCATTATCCTGATTAATAACTCAAGATGAAGCAATCTCTCAAGTACAACCTGTATTGGTCAAGGGAAGGCTTATGGTCTTCCCAAAAAGGAGAAAGTAAAGGATAAAGAGGAAATACCTTCTCCAGCAGGTTTCCAGTAAGAACAGACTCCCTATAGCCCTCACCTTCTAAGCTGAGTGTTTAGGCTGATTCAAATATATAATCAGTAAGTACTTCTACATTTCTTTAACTTTCTCATTTCCACTCTACATTTCAAAGGGATATGTCGTAGTTTATTTCTGAAGATTATTATGTCTCATGTTTCTAAGAAATGTATGGAGGGATGGCATAATTCAAATCGTTGGACAATTACAACTCCCTAGTTTCATTCACCATGTAATAACATATTATGTATTCAAGTAAAGGTGCTTCATGGGGATAAAAGAGAATTATAAAGGAAAATAAGATAGTAAGTGTGAATTCAGAATCACGAAATAAACGCTAACTCAAAGCAATTAAAAGAACAAATTGTAATGAGTTATTTTAAAGGAGAAGAAACCAATAAATGTTACAGTCAGCATTTCAATGTACCACCACATTACATGTGAATGTCTTATATACAATAAACGTGAATGGAATTGTAACTCTTTATAATATGCAGTTTCATATTAAAATTACATTAACACGAAATTATGAGTAACCTTCACCCCTGGGAATTACAAGTGTTTATGTTTCTGATAGTCAGATTACATTCTGGATTCAGTACATTTTGCCTATATGTAGCCATGCACCTATTTTGAGTACTTAACTGTGCCATGTATGAAATGAAACAAACATTTGTTTATTTACTTAAAACAAAAGATATATGCTCAAAATGATGTTTATAGCATAAAGAATTAAAATACACTAACAGCATTGGTGAAAGCAGCAAGGGGAAAAAGGTAGAAAAATGTGACCTTCTTAGTGCCACTGAAGTGTTAATAGAAGATGATCATCGCCTTTTCTCCAACTCGCTGGGAAGCGGAGCAAAAGGAACCCTCATGTGGACCCTGCTGTCCATGAAGGACTTAGAAGGGACTCAAGTACTCTTCTGTGAGTGATTGCAAATAGGCCCCTCTCCTGTTTGGCGCCATTTACACAGACAATAAGGAGCCCTGGTGGTGCTGGGGTCAAAGAGCAACAGCTGCTAACTAAGCGTCCCTGGTTCAGTCTCACAGCTCCTCTGGGGGTGAAAGAGGACACCGGTGTCCTGTGCGTGCAGGTACAGCCTGGGACACCCTACGGGGCAGTGCTCCCGTGTCCGAGGACTGCTGGGAGTTGGAATCTATTTGATAGCACTGGGTCTGTGGGTAGAAAGACAATGAACTGGCTCTTCTCCCTGCACCTTGAGGTTTGACCCCCAAAGGGTGCACTTTGAGGACAACTCTAATCCTCTCCCTTCAAATCCAATAATTATAATTATCTAATCCCATGAAGGATATTGCTTCTCTGGTCTCTAAAAGAGATAGTCTGAAAATGCAAAGAAAGACAGTGGAATGGGATTAAAACTGTTGCCTCAGTTTCAGTTTGTGAGACACTGCTCTAATGGGAGTTCTGCTTACATTTTAATTAAATGTGTGATTATGAAATTATACAGTTTAAAACAGCTACGATGAGATCTACAAAAGCATTTAAATGTTTTCTCTTCACCATGAAAGGAACGAATAAACAAGAATTATATAGGCAGGGTGAAAGTGGATGAGTCAGAAATTATACCGAAGAGATCCTCTTATGCTTTCTTATCTTGTAGAGGTGATTATCATTCTTCCATCTTCTCTTTCTAGTTTGTCTTTATGCACATTTTTATAACCCCAGAAACCAGAGGTTAAGTTGCTGAACAATTATCTGAAACCAATTGTCCACAGGGGAGAATATATATCTTACCTGATTTGTTAGACACCCAAATAATTGCTTCTGAAGACACATGGCTTCTATTTCCTACCACAATGGTTAATGGAATCTGCCACAGGTAGCTGCAAAATAGAAGAGTAGCTTTAAAAATACAAATTGGTGTTCATTTGAAAAACATGCATCTTCAGAGGGATTTTTATTAATGCTTTTTAGGGAAGCTACCAAAAACAACAATAAAAAAAGCACTCAGACATCAAAGTAGATTCTAATTCATTGTTTCTATCTCACCAAGAAGACTGTGCACTCAGAAGTTTTCTGTCAATGTAGAAGAGATCTCCTAATAATATACTTTGCCAAAAAAACCCAAAATGTTTGCATTAGGAGTTAAAAGTGGCTAAATACTACAGTATATATTGATTTGAATCTTAAAATAATTCATTTCTATTGTTTTAATATTAAACACTAGTGATTTTATGTATTCACATTTCACCAATTTCTCCTTATTTATTTTATAACTGTTCAGAGAGATATTTTATTATATTTCCATAAGGTTAATATGGCACACATAAGGTGATTCAGGCAAAGAGAATAAAACAAGACTGACAAGATCCCCCTAAAATCCATATAAACACAATGCACCCGACAGGGCACACCTAATGTCCTGCTGATTTAAATGAAATTTCCAAATGGATTGGCCAAGCACCACCGATACTTAATGTTCAAATGTGGGTCAGAGTTATAAAAGAGAAACATTTGATAAGGTTTGCCTTTTATAGTAATAAAAATCAAGGCCTATATGTTTACATAAAGTATCTATTTAATCTGAAAGGCTAACCAGTTAATGATAGATGATTTTACATTGCGTTCAAGCATTATATTTTATTTTCTTGAAATATAACCTGATTCCTTCAACTAATCATTGTGCTATTGCTAAACAGCTGGAAGTTCAAAGCTAAGAACTGTCCCACGGGAGGAAAGTGGGGCAATCAGCAACTGTACACGTTTACAGGGTCAGTAACCCTATGCAGGGTCATGACGAGTCAGAATGGACTTGCTGACGTGGGCCTGTCTTGTTGTTTTAGTTTGCTTTTATCATTGTGTCATTGGCAAGACTTCACAACAAGCGAGCAATGAGTATTAAAGTCATATATTTTGTTTGTGATATAAGAAGCTATACTGTGTCAGCTTCATAACTGGAGAGCGACTGAAGAACTGAGAACCAGTGGAGACGCCGAGTGACTGATCATAAAATGGGCGTCTTTCTGGAGATTTGGGAAGAGCAGTGCTGAATCGGTCCCTCGACACATAATTGTTTTACGTGTCACAGAGTTCATTTCTCACACTCACAATTAATACATGGGAATTCATCAAGAGTAATATGTCAGATGGAAAAGAGGAAAATTCATTATGTCATAACAACTGCTATCCCCAAAGTCAAAAGTCAAAAGGCCATCCTTGACATTCTGAATTTTAAATGATAAGCTGAACTTAATCAGAGAAACATTTCTGAGTGCCAACCATGTGAAGGTACCCTGTTACACTGTAATTGACTCCACATAATCCATCATGAAAGAACCAATTTATTGTTGCCTAACCTGGTTCTTTGGATAGAAGTTAGTGAACAAAACAATTTATGTTCCTTAAGAGAGGCCTCGACGCATGCAATGAAAAACATGTGATAAATATATGACAATGGACACACCGTGGGAACATCACAGCCAGATTATTTTATTATTTTTTAAACAGCATCCCTCACCAAAGATAATTAATCTATTTTGGTTAATTGGAAAAATAAGTTAAGAGGCAATAGTACCTGGATCTAATCTAAATGCTGGATCTAATTTTCAATTTAAAACACAAGTTTATTTTTTGTGTGTACTTGCAAACAATAGATATTGGAGACATTCAATTAATTACTCTCTGTAATTAGACCGAAAGGAACTGGGTGGAGTATAAGTAAAATGAAAGACCAAATCAATTTCTCTGTAAGACATAGACTAACTTTATGAACAAGACTTTATAGGTGTATATCTTCCACATTGAATTGACAATCTAAATTGTGAAGCCAAACAGATATTAATTAAAAAGCAAACAATATATACGACTAAAAACATCTAAAGACCCTCTAAATAAGTCTAAGACTCTAGTAGTATGTAATATTTTAAAAAGTGATTAGAAAAAATTAATGTGTGTAGTTAGATTATGTTCTTGTTGTTTCTGTTTAACTGATCATATGGATATCATATTTTAAGTAACAATAGAAAATTTTCAAAAAATATATCCCTTTCTTCAGTAGTTCTTAAGAATTCTGATTGTACTAACATGGAAAAGAATTGGTACATTTTAAAAAGTGGAATGAGAAAAATCACACCCAGGAGTTGCTACTAACATTCACGAAGCATTGATGCACACAGGGAAACCCTCCGGAGACTGCTGCAGGCGGGGCCCATAAGGAAAGGGTGAGTGTGCGGACACACAGAATGCCCTGTCGCCCAAGACTCCCAGGAGGTGCCCCATGCTTCAGGTGGTATTAGTTAACAGTGAAATGTATTAAATTTATAATGAAATGAAGGAAAAACAAACTACGAAAATTCACAACTTCCTGTGTACCAAAGTCCTACCAAGGATTTTATGCACTTAAACACATTACTAAATATATGCAATTGTTAGAAATAGCAAAGATTCATTCTTCCTCTACTTAACAGCTAGGATGTACATTTATTACATATGGAAAAATAATTACATTACACATTTAAAATGTTCCAGGTAAGAGGTAATGA
Source organism: Tenrec ecaudatus (assembly GCF_050624435.1). Lineage (NCBI taxonomy): Eukaryota > Metazoa > Chordata > Mammalia > Afrosoricida > Tenrecidae > Tenrec > Tenrec ecaudatus. Next base: position 190,962 of record NW_027459558.1, on the reverse strand, counting down.
TAATTGTCCCACAGAACAGTCATGGCAAAGCGAAAGTCATGATCAGTAAAGCTGGGTGCTTTGGGACCTACGGCTGGCCTGTAGAGTGGGGGGCCTTTGGCCACTTAACTGGGTTTGCTGATGCACAGAGCTGGAGCTAAGTGCTTTGGGCTGAACCTTACACAGGAGTGCCATGCTTGCTGGGTCTTTGTTATCACCTGGAAGAGAACTTGGTGACTTCTCCTGACAGGACAACCATGTCCTATGTATTTTTCACCTTGATTGTATGTAACCTGTAAACTTCCTTAAATAAAACCCTTTAATCTCAAATATTGTCTGTGAGTTCCCAGTTGCCCCTCCAATGAACGATCCAAGTCAGTAGCTGAAAAGTCGAGAGCCGTGGGAAACATTTATTTTAGCACGTCAGCAATGTCTCTTCTAGAGACCTCGGAAGGCTTGTACAAGGAGCACACAGACTTGATTTTCAAGCTTTAACTTAACATTAATATAAATTAAGCAATAATCTAAGTGGGGAATAGTAAATTCTCATCTAGAGATGGATTCTGTCCTACTAGGAAAATTATTTTAAATAATAGAATGTCATGTATATATATTTTTTGCTCTGTTTGCCATTAAATGGATTCTGACGCATGGTCCTCCAACAGGTCGGGGTACAACTGCCTTAGGGTTGTCCCGGTCTGCTGTCTTAATGGGAGCACACTGCTCCCCCTTTCTGCCAGGGAGTGGCTGGCAGCTTCGACATGCCATCTTTGCTGGCGGCTGAGCACTTTAACACTACGCCACCAAGGGGATTTTAATTTTCCTCAACATTTTTATATACCAATTTCTCAGATTCAGAACCATCCAGGTGGTTTTATAATGCCAGCAGAAGCTAAGCGCTCTGTGCTAAAACTGCTTACTCATGCTGAGAGACTTTCCCCCGTGAAGAGCCAGGCTCCTGGCTGACACCTCTGATGCAGGTTATGGGCTGGCAGAGTATTTTTGTTCAATATTTGTTCTGTCATCTGGGTGTCCTTTCTGTTTTTCTGCATCGGGGAGGCCTGTGTCAGACTGTTCATTCTCAAAGGCATGGCCCCAATCTGGCTTCGCCACAGTCAAGTCGTTTTTGTGTACTTCGTGGTCCATGCCGAAGCGTGTTTCGCCTGGGGCCAGACGGTGGGTGATCAGGGCAGCCTTTGACAGCTGTGGGGACCCAGAGAAGGGGACGAAGCAGTGACAGGCAGATCCCGACAGGGTGAAGGGAGGAGTGTTATTCTGCGTGTTCGAGCAGTTTAATTGCAAAAGGCAACTCCTCATACCTGGTGAAGGCCTCTCTCTACTTGAGCCTTTAACCTCCATGTGCCCCCATCTTGACGAGAGTAGAGCAAACTGCAAAGTCAGCAGTTTGAAGCCTCCAGCTCTTCCGCTGGAGAAAGAAGGGGGTCCTACTCCCAGCCCCAGCTACAGTCTCAGAAACTCCCAGGCTAGTTCAACCCTGTGTTTAGGGGGGCTAGGAGTCGCCATCAACCTGATGGCGCAGAATTGGGTTTTCATCTGTATGGCAGCAGACCTGCAAGTCTGTCCCCGGCAGCATGGCTGGGTGAGAACCCAGGGCCAATCTTTCCATTCTAACTGCTGTGGAGCCCAGCTCCTTCCTACACCTATAGTATCGTATCGTATACTATAGTATCGTATCGTATTGTATAGTATAGCTGCTGTACCAGTATTTATCTCAATACAACAGTGAAGACTTCATGTTTTCTTAAATGGAGTTCCAATATCAGCCACCAGAAAATGTTCATGAATCTCCCTAACACTTTTATTCACATCAAGCTAACTTGGAGATGCTATTCATTCATGTAAGTTTAAAATATTCCCCACCAATCCTACATAATAATGGATGATGAAGTCCAGCATCCTAATTTCCCAAGGTGATAGGACACAGCATGAGTAAACTAATATGAGCACTTCTATTTACTTATTACTTTTGATCTCTATACTTGCCCTCCCTTCACCCCTCCAATCCCTTACCAGGGCATTCTATATATAAATTTAAAAACTGCCTGATTTGAAGTGTACTTTCTTACATTGACTCAGTCTTTACTGAAACAAAGTAGTAAAAATAAACTAGAAAAATTGGATAGAATGTTTATATTCTGAATTTTAAGTAATTAAATGGGTTCCCCAATGTTAAATTTATAGCAAATCAAAATTCAGGTGTGTTTTCTATAGTTTTAAACACCACATTTGAGGGAAAGAGAATATATTTTCATATTGCCACTTCTACTTAAGATCACCTTAAGGTATTTATTTAGTTTTTGAGTTTTGTTAACTAGGATAATATTTATTATCTAAATACTTTTGATTTGGTTTTCTAGATTGATCCCATTCAATTCACAACACACCTTAACTTTCTTAAAGATGATTAAAAAATATTATAACAAAAAGTAAAATATCATATCTCACATTTAAAATGATTAGAATAATTTAAAATAGTCTTCAATGAAATACCATAAGTGTGCTCATCAATCAGGGGTTAAAATATGTAAGGTATCGGCAGTGAAAGGAATCAAAAATACCATATGGAAATAAAGAAATAAAAAGAGTCTTAACTTATATTTCAGAATTATGTTGTCAAAATTATCTTAAAATATTAAAATTAAAAGGTGAATGGCAAAAAGAAAAGTTCCTATATTCATGTTAAATTAAAAGAGAGTCAGTGGTACCTGCTGTTTCGATGTTCAAAGGTTTTGGTCTTAGCACTTATAAATGAAGCGTTGCTGGGTAATGGTTACCCTCTTTTCGGCTGTTGCATTTCCCAAGATGGTGATAACAGGATAGCCCTTCTGGAGCGTCCACTGATCCATGACTTCTTGTATATTTACATATTTTCCATTCCTCTTCAAAGCCTTTAGAACCCAAATTGGATAAATGAGCTTTATAAGCATGAATTATACATATAATTATATTAAATCATTTTCACTTTTACCTTTAATATTTACCTAAATATGAAACATTTCAAGATCAGTGAAGCTAATATAATGTGTTACTAAAATTAATTTTCTCACCTTAAGTTAGGCTTCATGCATATATATATGGAAGTTTCATTAGCATTAATTTTTTTTACATAATGGAGAATAAAATACATTTTACTGGTAAAGTAAATACATGCAGCATCATTAAATATCCCCAGTGTGTCTAGTTGGTATATTTAAATATTTGTCATGCACACAAGAAAACATATTTCCTTAAAAACTTGCAGTATTTCTCACTTTAGCATGACTCACTTCCCAAATATATTAAAATTGTATTCCATAATTATTATCTTTTTAAAGTATGAAAGGCATCAATAACATTAAGTACATTTAAATCCCATTGTATTTTTAGTACATTTTATATAGCTCATTACTATACATTTATAAATAATACGCGACAAAGGAAATAAAAGCTCAAAATGAAAACATACTGTCAGCGTCAATAAAAGTTACCAATGGTTTGGGTTCTTTTTCTTCCTATACTTTACCTCTGAGAAGGCATTCCAGAGATCATTTCTGGCTGCGTTGCCATACTTATGAATGGTTAAATAACCCTACAAAGAAAATAAGATTTGAATTACAATTTAACTGCTAAGCAATTACCAGTTAATATAATCATTTCTCAAATCAAATAAACAATTCTATTTGCTGTGCTTATATTGATACAAAGAGAAATACTCATAAAGGTTTATAAGAATTAAACTATTCAAAAAAACTTAAGCATAGCATATTTTCTAATTAAGTATCAAATAACTTTAATCTTTAAAAATTATTTTTGAGAGTTGAATCATTTATAGATTTGGGGGGGTCAAAAAACATCCCTTCATTTATCATGTCAACCTTGGCTTTTTGAATTAAATTACCTCCCCAGTGTAATATTTTGGGAAACCTTGCCCATCAGGATTTTAGACTGGAATCTAAAAAAATATTTCATGGGATAAGAACAACTCTGACAATAACAAATCTTTACTGCGGTGGATGTCTTTCGAGTTCAGATTCCATGGAAGAGTATAAAATGAAAGCAATGTGTGGTTTTGTGTGACCCTTATCAGAAGGCCTAACTAAGAAAGATTTGGTCAAGTGGGACTGGCTGATTTTTGTCTACGTAGCCAGTGTAAATGAGTCCCAATGGCCTTCTGTTAGTCAAACAGGTAAGAGGTATCACTTTGCCCAAAGAGGACTGTTGTCACAGGCTTTCTAGTGCGAAGGTGCCTATTATCACAGAGATAAACATTGCTTTTCATTGACTTGATGAAAAAGTATTATTAAAAAGAAATTTTATCCTGGTCTAATATTTTTTTAATTTAGGAATTCCCAACTATTAGTTAAACCTACACACTCTCTTTCTAATTTAAGCCTTCCTCCTCTCTGGGAGGCATGGATGCATCGCGGTGAATGCGTCCTCAGTTATGACGACTGGGCACTTCGTTTTCCGATGTCGAAGTGGGAGAAGGAGAAGAACATAGATGATGTTAAGCAAAGTGTCTCATTTGAGATCCTTTCAGCCCTAGAACTTGGAGGTAACAGGCAAATGCTTAATTTACATGCCAGTTCTGAAACTGGGGGGAAAATGCTGACTCCATTGAGAACTTTATGTAAAGTGGGATGCTTTGGAGATAATTAAAGTTGTAGAAGCAGATTTTCTGAAATACAAATTGTAGCACCTGTGACAGATTGAGCTTTTGTGGGCAACTCACATGTTCAGATGGCACCTCCCACTTAATCAGACGCCTGGAGAAGCAACATCCACACTGACTTAGCAATGACAGATTTCTCATCAAGATGCTCTGGACAACTTTACTGCGAATTTAGATCTCCAAAGAACTAATCTGAACCTGGAGTTTAGCTTTGGGTAGGAGAGCTATATGAAGCACTCTCTATTTGAACCCTGGGACTAGGATTTAAATCATTTTCTGATTAGGTGTTAAAATTATTAGAAATTTTGCTTTTAATTTGTTTGTGTGTGTATCTTGGGGGATCTCTTGAATACACTGAAAAACAATGGACATTGAAACTTATAAATGTATGTGAAACATCTATTTAAATGAGAACTATTATTGTTGAGTTCTGTTTATGCAGAGGTATTGGGATAATAAAAGAGAGGCAGCAAAGGGACACCGACGGATCTGGAAAGGACCGATGCAGGAATACAGGTTTCCCCTTGGGGTGGATCAGAATATCTACAGTCAGTCTACCATGAGATCGGTTGGATCTTAGCTTGATTTTGATCATTAGCTCAATGTCTTTTTTACTCTCCCAATTCTGTATAAGGCTCCAATTTGTTTCTAACAAGCTGAAATGGCAATCAGTCAGGATTAAGAAGGGGGTCTTCATATGCCAGGCTGGATATTCAGGATAGAAATGGTATGTTTTTGTTGGAATCCCATCAGCTTCAATATTCATGGCATTGGAATTCTTCAGATTTCAACTGTCTTTCCTCCCCAAACACATATTCTTTAGTTATCCCAGCCTTTCTCTTATACAACAACGATATACATATGGAAATATATTCTTAGTCTTTGGAGAATTACAAAGAAAATGTGAGGATCATGCCTATTAAAAACCATATCATCTATTTATTCTTTTATTTCCATGAATTGTATAATGCACTTAGTATAGACCAGGAAGGTTTCGTGGGAATGGAGGAACAGTGATGGGCAAAAGGTCGTTGAGAAAAAAATGTAAATAACAAGATGCAATTTGAGTAGGTCCCTGTGACTGAAGCTGTGAAAGTCTTGGACCAAAAATTACAGAGCCAAAGCAATTCCAATGGTTGGTGCATGTTTACATCGAACGACTTTAAGTTCTATTCTAACCTACCAGTAAATGAATATGACAATGATTGGATAAGAAATTTATTAATAAATATAGACACATATATGAAAATCCAACATTAGATATGACATTACAATATAAATGTATAAAGTATAATGCTTTGACATCCACTGTAAGAACAGTGATGGGCTGTCTATACTAGATATTTCAGAAATGAAAGAAGTTGAAAATAATGAAGATGATTAGTTGAATATACTTATGAGACCTATCTAGCAATATAAACTGATTACAAGTTAAAAAGGGATTAACCGAAAGCATATTCTGATATATCTACCTATGGGAAAGCCAACATGCATAGTAGTTAAAAGTGAAGTGAACTACTTTAAAATGTAGTTAAAAGGAAGGTTCAATATTATATAACCCAAACCTCTCTGCCATCAAGTCAATGCTGACTCATAGTGACCCTCCGAGGGTTTCTGAACTGTAACTGTTTGCGGGAGTAGATAGCCCTGTCTTCCTCCCATGTACCTGCTGGTGGGTTTGAACTGCCAGCCATGTGGATCATAGTGCCACACGTAACTACTACACCACCAATAGTGATTGAGGTGATATTAGCTACAATAATCTTCTTAATAAGCTCAGGCTACTGAATAGGAAACTGAATTACGTAACCAACCAAAGGGTAGCATCACTAATAATTAAGGAATGTTTCACATAAAAAACTATAATGTCATTTGCCTCTCTTAACACTGAATTGCTTTATATTCCTTCACTTAATTCACATAACATTGGGATAGGTAATATAATCATTTAAGATATCAGGAAATTTGAAATCACAGACCCTGGTCCATATCCAAACCCCATACATATGTCTACAGCCCAATATCCACTAGATTCCCCAAAGATAATTAAGGGTCATATTCAAAGAAAGCTAAACTCACTCTCCTCCCCCAAACTGTCTCTTCTTGAGGGCTTTTCCCCAATGATGAATATGAACCAAAGAGTCATCTTTCACGCCTTCCTGTCCTTCCCGTCACATTACTGCTCTGATATCCTGAATCTTCCTCTAAGGTGCCACGCTACACATTACAGCTTCTCACCTGGACACAGCGCCTGCCACTGCTTCTTCTCTCTTTCAACCCTACCACACACCACTGTGCTAGCCAGCCAATACGGTGTGCTCAGAAAACACTACACCTTGAGCTCCCTCATGGACTAGCCCCGCTGTACTTCCTCAAGCCTCTTAGCACTTGTTGCCCAGTCTCAGATTAGCTACTTTATTTGAAGATGCCTAATACAATATTTTCTCTATTTCCTAGTTCTCCACTCAAACTTTACCTTTCTCCTTTACTGTGCAAATTCACTTTAATAGTCAAGTCTCAATTTTAATGCATTTTCCCTGAGAATCTTTGCCCACTTCTGCCTCCTTTCTAATTCTGAGCCAAGTACCTTGTACCCTATCAGAAGACATATTACTCTGTGTTTCAATTGCCTGCTCATTAATTTAACTGCCCACATAATCTAAAAACTCCCTAAGTAAATCCCACCCAAACCATTGGCATCCAGCTGTTTCCACTGCATGGTCGTCCTGTAGGAGGGAGTCACACTTCCGGTAGCATTTCCTAGAATTTTGCTTCTTTTGTTTTACAGAGATCTGCCATGTTTGGTTAAAACTACTTTGCTTTTGGTTAGCACAGAACACTTCCCCACTGCAGGACTAGCGCCTCTCGCCATAAGGTCAAAAACAAAATGGTACTGGTATCCAAATGATTATGATGTATACCACAAAGTAGAATTGCCCCCTTTGGGTGTCTAAAGTTATAAATCTTTACAGGAGCAGAAATCATATAGAGCAGCTGGTACTTTTGAACTATTGACCTTGCACTTAGCAGTTCAATAAGTGATCTAATATACCACCAGGGCTCTATTGTGTAAGGTAAGGACCTGGTTGTTTTGGCTTATCACTGTTTAACCAAACTGTGTTCCCAATATAGTACGCAATAAATGCTCAATCTGCGTGTGTTTTCTGAGGTTCCTTAGTCAATATGCTTTTCTATTACTAATTTGCAATGAAGTAAAAGATTTATTACACTGATAAAAGCAAGAAAACCAAACCCAGTGCCACTGAGTTCATTCTGACTCATAGCAACTCTGTATAGGCTTTCCCAACCACATCTGGACAGGCATGCACAGGCTCAGCTTTCTTCTGTGGCTGTTGGGTTTGAACAACTGACCTTGAGATTAGCAGCTCACACACCAACAGTGCTCCTTACTATTCACACCAGATTCGCTCAAATACTCAAACTCATTTTTCTCAGTGTTTATTTGTTATATATAATTTACATTAATACATATGCAGTTCCATATCAAAAGATTTTGAATGATTGAATATAATACCATTTTTGGTTTTCCACTTTTGGCTAACAAGTAGTACAGTTCATAACGTTTCATATATAAAAGCCAGTGGGACTAAGAAAGGCCAGAGGGAAAGTAAAATGTTGAGCTGAGGAAGTAAAGGCCTATTATCTTTCAAGGTTTACATGCAAATAGTTATGGAATGCTTACTCTCTTATTAATGAGTCTTTCCGCGTGTTAGGGCAGCAGATTAGCTGCATGAGTAGTCTATCCCTCAGGTTACAGAGGGACCATTCAATAAAAACGAAAGATGCATGACGTACTTTAGATGTGTTTAGCTGAAAGTAAAACGAAAATTTACCCTATGATGACTTTTCTTTATTTTTTTCCCCAGGATGACTTTCAAAGTGATAAAAACGTGTCCCGTCCTCTAAGAAAAGGAAGATTACAGTAGAGGTGCAGCCCCTCCCTCCGGAGCACTTCACTGAGCCCCCTTAGTGGAATCTTTCCTCCAGTTTGGGCTCTTAGCAGCTGAGGCCCAAGCACAAGATTCAGATATCACAGTCGGCAGAGACAGAATTGTTCCTTCCATCAGATGTTAAAGACTCAAGAGACCTTTGCTTCAGATCCTGCAGCCAATACCTCAAATTTCTCCTTTATCAGAATTTTATGATGTCATGAATTATACATATTAGGATTATTTAGTATATAATTTAACCAACCTAGCTAAAACATGCTTCTGATGCACTAAGCAGTACCATTTGGATCTTGCAAAAGGCAGAATCCAGTCCTTAGCAGGATATGGCTGCCTAGAGTAGGTGAAGGTGAGACGTTGAACAAAGTCAGAATTCAGTTCATGAGTAAAAGGGAAGACTCGCTCATGAGCACACCACGAACAATGCTTTCTACAGTGAGACCAGGCCCCATGTTGCACGCAGTGACTCTGCTATGAGGATGTCATCTACTTGCACGACTAGTTTGAGAAATGATAAATAAATTCAGGCATTGATTTTTTTTTCCTGACTGTATGGCAGGAAGGTTGAAACAGGTTTAAAACATTATTTCTTTCTATCACGATAAAATGTGCCTTGAACAATTGATACCAAAATATGTCAGTGTTTGGCTTTCTGACATTTAAACAGCACTTTTCGATGGGGGCAATAATTCAATACGGACTTTTATAAGAGAGCAAGGAGAGGGACACAATACTACAGGCACACTTGCCACTCTCTCTGGTAAGAGAGGATGGGCGTGCCCCCTGTCCTCAGACAACCCCATGCTCCCTTCGAGGTCTGTGAATGCCCGTGGAGTAGAGCAAAGAAGGGAAGGAAGATCATTGAAATGTATGTCCTGTCTTGGTGACAGGAGCTGGGTGGGGGCCATGTCAGCAACTGGATCTGAGAGTTCTGTAGCTCGACTCTGGCTGCCTCTCTGTATTTCACAGAACCCTTTAGTTACTACTCTATTTCCAAAGCCCAGCTATTTAGACTTTCTTTTGACCCAATGCGCTACCTTTGAACCCTGCACTAAATTTGTTCTGGATAATACAGCTGGAATTTGCTTCTGTGGCTTGCAACTCCAAACCCTAACTGATAGAATACTAAAAGGTGCCGTAAGCTGAACAAACAAAACAAAGATATGGCTAAATTTCCCTAATAACCCACCAGCTTTTGTGTGTGTTATAAAATGGACTCACTGTCAACGAGTGGATGACTCCTCACAGTAACCCAGTAGCACGGGGGACCTGCCCCTGTGAGTCTCTGAGACTGTAACTCTGTGAGTCACAGCCAACACAGAACCCCTCCACCACCAGGGCTCCGCATAATAAGTATCGGGGAAAGTTTTCAAAAGAGGCAGACCAGAAGGTTAAAGTCCACACACACAAACCTGTACACACACAGAAACTGAAAGGGATGCAGCCTGTGCAGAAGCTCTTAGACGGAGGTGCACATAAAGCGACAGCGACGACAGTGCATAATTATAATAAGCTACTTTCTTGTCTTTACAAAAGCTTCCACAGCCGGGGTCCATAAGCAGAGGAAGGACCACGAGCTCCGGACTCCAATCTGTGCCAGTGTGTGCACTGTGAGAGTGTGGTAACCTGAAGGGGTCCATGAACACCACCACCACAGATTACAAACTGCCAGGTCACAGCAATGTCACCGAGAGTGGGATAAAATCTATTGGAATGCTGGCCTGTGCCAGCATTCAGAGGATGTCTCTACAATCCCTGACCTTGAACGAAAGCAGCAAGGAGACTCACACAGTGACAGATGACAAAGTAAAATACCACAAAGCTGGAGTATAGACCAGATGCTATTTTAGGTAATATGAGAAGACTAGTTAGAGATTATGAGATTATGTAAAATGAGCATCAAAGCAGTGACAAAGCATAAAACAAAATAAAAGCAGTAAAGTTCACATTTTCATTATCAGAGAGAAGAACAGAGGAGGAAACAGAGGCACAGGTATTAATTGTCCCTATTTACCATTCAACTGTGGTCAAGCTTCCCAGAAGAACATTTGATCTCTTGGAACCCTTACTCACTTGTCAAGATCTGGAGGTTTCCAGCCACCATAAAACAGCAAGGTGCCATTTAAGAACAAAGCTATTTAAATATGCAGAACAATCGCTGAAAAGTACTTTATTGTTGATATGTCATTCTGATTCTGTGGGTTTTTTTTAATGTGTGTTTATGCCAAAAGTTATCTCCCTAAGTAGTTTGATTGGCTATAGGAGGATCCAGATATTTCTCCAGGAGCAAAATGCAATTTTGCACGTTTAAAAATTTCATCATTCTACTTAATGAGTATTTTAAAACTCATACTTTCATGATAAGCTACTCAGTATGGCAGACGATTTTCACTCAAAATAAACTGTAAGTCCATGAAGATTTTTAGTTGTCTATTCATTTGATTTTTAATTAAAGACAGCGAAACATTCTTATACCAGGTTTGTTTTTATATGTATTTTATGTATTAATTATAGATCAGACTCCAACATGCAGGCACACCAGCAGAAAGGCAGTTATTTCTATTTTGGGATGTGTACTGTGTTCCAGAACAACCTGACAGGGTCCTACACCTGTAAGTGAAATAGTGTGAAAGTAATAGTCTGTTGGGGTGCTCTGGAGTACTAAAATAGCCCTACTTCTCACTTTCACTGCGAGAGTGAAATATTACTCAGACATAAAATGTATCTATTGGTAAAACTGAAGTTTGGGAACTGCCTTTGCTGAATGCCCTGGTAAAGGACTTAGACCACTACAAGCTTACCAAACAGACATATTTGGTCTTGGCTGGCAAAATGCACTATTTCCTAGGAAACAAGAGGGCACTGACGTTAAGTCACGTCTATGACCATCACCGCCCCCACCCTACTCTTGCTCAGCACCCAGTGCAGGAGACTACAGGAAACGAAAATGCATTTTAATTGAGAGATATTGGATGTGCACAGCAAGGAAATCCTTGGTAAGATAAATATATATGGTGGCACAAATATAACAATTGTGAGTTTATCTCAGGACTAAGCAGTGTGGTGTTTGTTTGTTTGTCAGTTTCACAAAGACTCACTACGAGTCAAATTCAACTCAATGACAACACACTCAGAAGAACTGGGTAAGGAATTTGGCCCTTACCAGTCATCTGATAATATTAATGTATACCTTACAAGCATGTGCTCAGAAAACAGTATAAATCTTTAGAAAAATATACATGATGCAAAAAAGATCAGGATACATTAGAAACTTTATGAGCAAGCTCAAAAAAATACTATCTGGGTTGAACCTCTCTCTGTTCAACTTTACTTCCAAGAGAAGTCAAAATGTTCCAGAGGGCCAATGAAAGGAAATTATACGAATTAACCTAAAGGAGAAAAATGCTTGGATAAAAAAAAATCACATCAATGTCAATGAGGGGAAGGGCAGAGTTGAGACCCAAAGCCCGTCTGTAGAAAATTGGACTTCCCCTCACAGAAGGGTCACGAGGAAGAGATGAGCCAGTCAGTGTGCACATACTTTTTCTCTAGTTCTTTAATGCTTCCTCCGTGACCCCCACTCCCCACTATTATGACCCCAATTCTACCTTACAAATCTGGCTAGACCAGAGCATGTACATTGGTACAGATAGGAGCTTGCAACACAGGGAAATCAGGACAGCTAACCCCCTCAGGACCAATAATGAGAGTAGTGATACCAGGAAGGCAAGGGGAAGGTGGGGGAGAAAGGGGGAACCGATCACAATGGTCAACATATAACCCTCTCCCAGGGGGACAGACAACAAACAGAAAAGCAGGTGAAAGGAGATTGGTGTAAGACCTGAAAAAAAATGACAAATTATCAAAGGTTCATGAGGTAGGGCGCGTGGGAGAGGGAGGGAGGAAAATGAGCTGTTACCAAGGGCTCAAGTAGAAAGATAATGTTTTGAAAATGATGAAGGTAACTTATGTACTAATGTGCTTGACACAATGGATGCATGTGTGGATTGTGATAAGAGTTGTTAAGAGCCCCCAGTAAAACTATTAAAATAACAACAAATTAAACACAAAAAGCACGGAGGAAAAAGTTGAAGTCGAAACTTTATACCTGAAAAAAACTAATTCCCCTCTGAGTTTAAGAGATTTCCTGAAGTTGTAAGGCCTAGCACATGTAGTTATGCAGCCATTTACTGAGATGCCAGGTTTGCTAGCAGCTAGCCCAGAAAATGGGCATACGACATTCATTCTCGCCATACCTCTATGTACAGACACTGACCTCAAGAGGAGAGGTTTGGAAAGACGTACAGGTAACACTTAAAAATACGCACTATCTCCACTTCTCTCCAATACCTACACATTCCATGACATCAGGACCTACGACTGCCTAGCAATGTAATCGAGACCAGAAGGTTCCGCCCCACATGTTCTAGATTGGTAAGGTTTCCTTGAACATTTTTACATTTATGGGCTTAAGGACACTTCTATAAGGACATTAAATTTCTTATATTCTCAGAGGCAATTTCTTTTCTTCAGTGCTAAAATCATACACACTATACTAGTTTATTATTTGTGTTCGTATTGTTAATGTGTGTGAGATACTTTCTGTCTTCTTTTTCCTTAGATTTCATAGTTCATCTTAATCAATTCTTGGCAAATAGCCACCTCAACTTTTCAGTTCTGTTCTTCAATTATACTAGCTTGGCAAAAAAACAATTCCAGATGAATTCAAGTATTTTTCTTCTCTAAACCCGCACTCGTGCAGCTGAACGTCACTGGAGAAAATCCTGTAATTAAGCAGATTCAGTCTATGATACGTTCATAATCACCCAGCTCAAAGAGGCAATCAGTAGTTAGTAGGTGTGCCTCTTTATTCTCAGACCTACATGCTCACATTTCACCTCTCATCCTCAGCTTTCCACTACAGACCCTTGCTCAAACAACACTGAAAAAAAGCACAATTAGAAAGGAGCTCCCTCATCTCCCCACTACCAGATTTTCAAGTTTATTGAAAGCATCTTTCTACTATAAAAATTAGTCCCTTCACCACCGCAAGGACCGAGATGCCAGTTTTCTCTTCTTGAGCACTACCAAATTCCTTTTCTTGTTAGTACAACGGGCTCCCATATTGAAGTAGTCAATAAAACAAAAGCTTTCTGTGAGTCCTTATATCCTTTATAGCAAATTACTTCACTTTTCTAATATCCTTCTTTTGCAATTTTTAAAAAGTATGCGCTTATACCCATTCCACTCAACCTAATAAAATTGCAGTCTTCCAAAAGAATACGTTTCCATTTTTCCCCTACTCCACATGTATCTTACATTTAACCTTGCTGCTCGCTTTCTTGTTGTTGAAACGTGTTTCTCTCCAGGCACTGGCGACACTGCACACTTGGTACTCTGCCTGCCTTGGCAGCTGCTCCATTTGGATCTGAGGTGGCCCTCCCTCTTCTCGGAACCCCCAACCGGTACAGTCCTTCCCGGTTGGTCCCAGGCCCTCAGACAGGAAACCGCAGAGGCGTCCTTGACTCTGTTCTCTCCCTCTGCTCCCACACCTCACTCTTCGTCCAATGTACGCCAAGTCCCCGCTAATTGTACCTTCAAAATACATTTTGAATATGTCCCTGCCTCTGCATACCTAATTATGCCATATCCAACCTTTCATCCTCTTTTACCAGATACTTAAATTCCCTTCTAATTTTATTAGCCAGTTACCGTAATGGTAGGCTGATTCTTTCAAGGCCACTGCAATATTTGCAGAAAGATAGAGAACATCCCAGTTTAAAACCCTTTAAGAACACCCCACTATACTTAGGATAAAATCCAATTTTCTCCACAAAGTCTATTTGGATACCCCATGACGGGCTCCTACCCGTACCTCTCCGACCTTGTCTTTTGTCCTTCCAACTTTTCTCAAGCACCTTAGCTTGCTTCCTTTGACATGCTCAATTTTTCTTACCTTTTGCACAAGCTCTTTCCTCTTCCTGATGATCTCCCCTCAGCCCTTTTATATCCCTCAGAACTTTGTGTATCATCCATTTTCTGAAGAAAGATCTTCTAAATACCCGATAAAGTTACCTCCTCTCACTCCCTCGTAGCATTTAACACAGTTAGCACCATATATTTGTCTTTGAATCCTTTATCATATTTTATGATTCATGGAAATGTATACTATACCTGCTCTATACAGCATGCACTAAATACTCACTACTTACCGTAAGTACATAACAAGAATGTATAGAATAAATGATATTTAATGGGTCATAAATATGGGCTGTAGAAATAACTAAGTATAGCTTTTAGTATAGGAAGAAAAACTATAATTTTGTTCTGTTAGCACAAAGTATTAACAGGCAATTTTTATATTTAAATGGTTAGTGTTCTTAAATGTTTTTAAAAATCACAGGTGGAGGCCTTGAGCCAACAAACAGATGGTGGCTATTGGAGATTGCTTACAAATGGAATCATATTGAGGAAAGCAAGTGATGCCACCATTTTTTGTCTTTAAAATATTTATTATGATTTACATGAAAGTTTCCAGAGCAAATTCATTTCTAATCCAGCAATGCATGCATGGGGAGTTCCCTGGCCCGGGGTTACAATTCTCACAAGGTGTCAGCACTTCACACATTCCTGCCTTGGTTTTCCTGTTTTCATTAGCCATGGTTTGCCCCCTTTCTGTTAGTTTACTGGAAACAATTCTGCTTGATTTTGCTTTTAGATAAATACTATCTGTTCAGGTGTATATACTTGATTTTTCTGAGGGGCATGTTAGTTTCACCCATGTGTTATTGTTCACACACCAGCTGAAAGGTGGTCTCAGGCTTGGCTTCAGGTCTGAGTTAAAAGAATGTCTGAAGGCCATAGCTTGCAGGACCCACACTCTCTTTGTTCAGCCAAGGTGAAGTTGTGTCTTTCTCAAGACAGACTTAGAAGGTAGAGGAGAGCTAAAGCACGATTACCATTGACCGAAAAGAGGTCTTTCAACACATTCGATCTTACTGTAAGTTTTCAAACACGTGACCAGGAGCAGTATTTACAGATTTCTTTTAAGTCACCAACTTACAAAATGTCATCTTTCATATGATTTTAGATATTTGATATCCCAGGGGAGAAGGATATTTTCAATATAAATGTTAATGTTCAGTATCTGTAGTGCATATGCATTTGTACAAAGTTTTGAAAAGGAGAGTAAAAGCTGCAATTTTAAGTGTATAAAACACAAGGCTAAAATCTTCATAAAAGTATAAATAAAATGAATGTGTTGTTTCTATTAGGTGCCATCAAATCAGTGCCAACCAATAGCGACCCGATTCACATACAATGAAACACTGCCCTGTCCTGGACCGTGCTCACCATTTCGCCTTGGTTTGTACCCAATGTTGCAGCCACTGAGTCAGTGCATCTCCTTGAGGACCTTCCTCTTTCCACCGGCCCTCTACTTTACCAAACATGATGTCAGTTTGTTTGTAAAAAGTATGTAAGGATCTAGGATGAACGCTTGAAGTCCTCATCTCTAAGGAGTACTTTGGGCGTACTTCTTGCAAAACAGACTTTTTAGTCCTTTTGGGAGCCTGTGGAACTTTCAAAAATGTTCTCACCATAATTCAGATGCATCAATTCTTTTTTGGTCTTACTTAAGCAATGTCCAAATTAAAAAAAGGAGAGAAAAGGGTGCATCTTTAATAGTAAAGGCTTTTTGGTTGATTACAAATAATTGTATCCTTACACAGAAACGCATTGCTACTGTATGGATTCCAATACCTAGCGACCGTCGGTGGGCACTGACGCCCTGTCCCGGTCAGTCTCATGGCTGCACTCCCTACAGGGGCAGACGGCCTTTCTTTCTCCTGAGAAGAAACTACGAGGTTTGAACTTTGGACTCTTCAGTTAGCACCGAAATGCTTAAGGCATGGCTCCATCCATATAGCTGCAGAGGTCACAGGAAAGCTTGCAGTTCAGAAGCACATGGTAAGGATTCCGTGTGTAAGCCTTCCAATAAACAAATTCAGTGACAAAAAGTAATCCCTTTTTATTTAGAGACATAAATAGCCATGGCTATTTAAGTTTTAAAAGTATTTGTTACACATGAAACTATTTTCACATCAAGCAATCTTTCAATAAAAATCAAATGTTTTTCTCTTTTACATGTTCATTAATCTTGCCTTTGTAATTTAACTTGTTAATAAATGCTAATTTGGTAAAGTCCAAATGGCTAGAACCAGTTGTGATGAATCGGTTTTGTAAGACTATCATAAGTATCATCACAAACAATGATTACCAAGCGGTAACTCTTTTCCCTATCACATATATAAAACTGTGCCGTATTTTAAATGAAACAGAGAGACATTTGAGCAGAAACGGTCCATGGCCATTCATTTTAGATTAAGTGTGACTGAGTCATCATCAGGACGGAAACACAAACCATCTCCACAGAAAGGACCTTAACTTTGACACACTGTGTCTGCTCTTCTATTACTATCTGAGTTTTCATTTTCGTGAAAACCCACATGCAGGGAGCAGTCTTTCACAACTGTAAGCCTGCAGGTCTCAAACAAAAGTCCTGCATACACATGCTAACAGACAGCAGCAGCTCCCTGGAACACAAGTTACTGAGCATGCTTTGCTGCTAATACTCCCTGTAGCATCGTGCCTGTCATTACTTCAGGCCATCAGAATTTTATGAGCACAAACCAATAATAATGATATTTGGATTCAGAGATGATGAAACATGGAAACATGGAAACATGGAAAGGCTTGAAATATTAGAATGATATTGCTATGCTTTGCTACTGCATTATATACCAGCTATGGTTTCCTGAAGCAAACCTTCAAAGATGGGTACTTAAGAAGGTGTCCTGTCAGGTTAAAAGGAATATCATTGAGATAGAATATCCAGTAAAATTCACCAAGCACTGTTTAGTTTTTCGAAAACATAATTTAAGACAGATAAAGTCTTAACTATGAAAATGTAAATTATCCATAGCAAATCATGAAATGATTTTAGGTAACTAAAATCAAACAAATATATATGTCAAATATTGACAAAAAGAAATAAGTCACTATCAAAACTCTCCATCACAATAAATGCTGGTCTGATGGACTAAAATTAAGGTATTATATGCCCTAGAAGTCAAATGGAGTTAATATTCAGAACCTAAATCAAGCTTCAAGAAGAGCAGTGGCATATTTTTGCCCATCTATTCACATTTCTCCACATCAAATTATGAACACTAGTTTCACATGAAAGTCAAGTTGTCTAACTAGCAAATCAAATTAAATAAAATTTGGATTCAGAGATGATGAAACATGGAAAGGCTCTTAGAGATTATCTAGTTCAACTTTTGAATTGTAAACTTTGGAACCAGAGGATAAGGGAGATTTAGTGTTTTGCAGAAATCCCACCAATATTTTTTAAATAAATAAGACTATCATTTTTGCTCTGTATTCATTTCATTGTGTCATGCTTTCTGAAATATGTTTGCTATTATTTTGGGAAATGCAATCTTAAGAACAATATAGAGAGTGCACATTTGGAAAAATATAAGCAACCTACTTTAAATATATGTATGTTGTTTATAAGTGGTATATTAACTCAACAACAAAAGGATTCAATGTTTCTTCTCTCAAAATTTTACTGTCAAATATTACACGAAACTTCCAGAAAAGAAAAATTTAGGTATATAGAAAATTAACAGAAAATATCATTGTAATGTTTTTCATGTGTGGACCATGAAGACAAAGCTGCAAATACAAAAAATAAAACAACAGAGAATAAATAGAAGAGATAGACAGATAGACCGGCAGGCAGACAGATGGCAGAACAAGCTTGAGCATGCTCGAGTGAGACCAGAAGAGTAGGGAGGTGGAACGAAAAAAAAAAAAGGAAAAAACATACAATTTTAAATTTTATATTGCCTATAACTGTTAACATAATCTAGTGTCTATTTGCAAATGAAAAAATTCTATTTGTCAACAGAAAATAGTCATAGTTATTATGAAAAGAATTCATCGTTTGTCCAGCCGAGGTAAACCCTGACAGCCAGGCTTGGCTGTCTCAACAACATGCAAACCAATACTCCCCTGAGCCCCTTTGGAAAGGAAGCATATTAATATCAACTCTGACCCGTCAGCATCATGACATGAAGTGTCTGTTCAGGAGGTCATCTTCAAAATGTATCCCATACATCTTCATGCTCAGGAGATGATAATTTATCACCCCGACAAAGAGATCTACTGTACACTAATCCAAACTGCTGGTGATACACTAAATCAGTTTGAGTGATGAGTATAAATAAAGCTGAAAGTGAAGTACTGAAGGATACAAATCTATCTGACCAATGAGATGTCACAATGCAAATAAAATGCAATGTGGACAAACATAGAGCCCCTTACTTGAAAATTAAAGCCAAATCAAGTTTCAGAGGATAAGTAACACATTAAAACAAGTTTTATATCCAAGTTTAATGTAATGAGAATCAGATGAATAGTTTTTTTCAGATATACTTGATCTGAAGTCTATTAAATATACTTCAATATAAAAGGATATATTTAAAATGTACACATTTTGCATACTAAGGAAAATATGACAAAATAAAGCAAAAAAGGTTGCAAAATAATAATCCTTTCCAAATAAAATAACTATGATTATTCAATCTGCTGAGCAAATCTATACAGACAGATGAGAAAAAGAACAAAAACTGTACTCAGAAAATGATTTCACATCAACTAGCTACCAAGAAATCAAATTCAATTTGTATTGCTCTTATACAAGTTTAGATTTTTTCAAGAACTGTCATGCTACAACATCAATGGGGAAAACAAAGAAATGGCGGTAGAGAAGGACATTCCTCTGATATTCTTGGAGGGCGCTCCTCGAGAGGAGGGAGAAATCCAACTATGTGATCAGAACAGACCCTTTCTCCCCAACAAAATAGGTTCCATGGATTCAGCTCTTCTGAAGGTTTCCCTAATGGAAGGAGCTGAGTAAAGTAACTTCCAACCACTGCTGGAACAAATCTGTGAAAATATTTTCTAAGGGAAATTATTCTTCAGGAAATTTATAGTTTTGCTTTGTTGTGCTACGTATAACTAGCCTTGTCAAAACATAGTTAACTCTTGCTTTGTATTTTACCTTTAAAAATTGTAGGGGGTAAACATAGAATTATACTACTAAAATATGACCTGATCTCAGATGTAGTTTATTAAAATTTTAAAATGAAAGCTTACTAAGAACAGATAAGATTGATAGCTCTCTCTGTCTTAGCATAATTGTATTTCAGGTGAACATCAATTTACTTTAAAGGACACTTCTAAGTAGCAGAATGCATCATAAATAATTCATCAATCACAGCTGCTAGGAACATGATTTGCTCTAGCAGATTTCAATGGAGTAAAAGTTTTATTTTTCTGTATTTGTATTTACTTTAAAAGCCATTAAGAAGCCTCTTTTTCTAAGAAATTTACTCCTAAATCTCATACTTCCTACTGCAAATACATTTTGATAAAATTGTTTATATTCCTTTAATTTGTACAGCACTGTATTTTCTAATTAAAAAGAAAAATTTAAATGATCATCAGATAAATAACAATCTCTATCTATCTATCTATCTATCTATCTATCTATCTATATATATATATATATATATCAACAGCGGAGCAACAGAAACACAAAATACACGTAGCTGAAAATACTATTAAGATTTTTCTTCACAATATAATTTTCCTAAGGTTATTATCACTTCTTACCTTACATAAACTTATCAGTGGAGAAAAAAGAGAGAAGTAGGCATTCTAAATATTTTATATCAATTATTTGGGCTCTTACAATTTTAATTTAAAATGAAAATTAAACATATTCTCAATCACACAATACTTCAAGCTTATTCTGGTGCTATTGAGAACATGGTATTTATAAGTTTCATTTCTCATATTGAAAGATGATGCTAACCTTATACATCTTAAACTTTTCCATACCATTTAGTAATCTTATATCAGTAATTTCTTAAACTGTAAAACATCTGCATAGCATAAAATAAGAAAAATTTTAAGAGAAAACAAAGCAATTTACTTACTTGCAAACCCCTTTGAAACACTGAATGGCCCATAAAATTAGCCAGCATTCGAATTAAAGCAGCACCCTGTAGAAAACATATTTAAAAAATAAAAGAATTTGAACCTAGTGATATGATTCCAAAATTTTCTGACACCAATAAAACACAGTGTATTCTTGTAATTTATTTTAAAATATGCCTTAAACAAAAGCAAGAACACGTATACCACTTGGAAGAACTTTATTTGTTTTGTAGATCTGAAAGTTTTATGGATGCAATACTGATCGTTGCAGAATAGAAAATTCTTGGAAAGAATATCTCAGAACAATAATAAGCTATAATTTGGGTGAAATAAAAATCATACTGAGCCATCTACAAAGTAAATAAAAATTAGTTCCACTATAAGTTTATAAACTAATAAGGAAGATATGACATTAATAAGCATAATAAAGTATAAATGTAGAGTGACATAGCTACTGAATGCACCCCTGGCTCCATGCGGAATAGAATTGTTGTGGGACTGGAGACTTTGGAATACTGGCTAACAGTTCAAACTCTGCACCAGACTGCTGGCCTCAAACAGTGTGTCTGCCAATTACTGTCCAGGTATCCCTGGGACAACGATCTCAGTGCTCCTCTCATCTCACATTCCTTGTGTGCATATTTCATATGGCTGCTCCCAAGATTAAATTAATTAACAAATGCAAATTGTTTGAACAGAATCTTAAAAATACTAAGCACCATGTGTTAGGAACCCCGATAACTCCATGGTTAAGAGTTCAGCTAGTGATCAAAAGGTCAGTAGTTCAAACCTACTGGCTGCTCCATAGAGCACAGCCCTGCGCTCTGCTCACATCAGTATTGCCCATGGCTGTCAATTCAAACCAATTCAGAGCAACTCTGCAGGCTGGGGCAGAGCTGCCGCACAGGGTTTCCAATGTTAAGAATTTCACGGAAGTAGGTTGATGCCTCTTTGCTGCATTAAGCAGCTGGTGAGTTCACACTGCTGATTTTTCAGTTAACATTCAAGCAGCCTAAGAAACCCAATGGGACAAGTCTGCGTTGTTCTCAGAGTCGCTATGAGTAAGAATCCACTGCATGACACGTATAAACAACGTATATGGGTGTTAGTTATTAATATTATATCACCTCACTACATAAGTTTTGTGCTAGATCTTTGAGAAGCAATGTTTACTCAAATACAGATAAAACAATGTAAGTATAACTAATGTGGTTAATATGAATACTTAGCAAGTCAGGGAAAATACTACGGGTGTCTGCCTACTCACATTAAGTATCATTACTATAACAGAACAAAATCTGGACAAAAAGGTAGGCACGTAGTCAACGTGATGTTGCAAGTAATGATGGATGGCTAAAGCCAGATGAACAGAAACCAACAACAGAAACAAAAGTAGAAAGGGAAAATAGTAAATTAGCTACAGCATTCAAATTGCTTTGAGCTAACAATCTTTGTAAATCAAAGAAATACTTGTCCACCAATGTCCATTGCAGTGTTATCCACAATAACCAAAAGATAGAAACAAGGAAAACGGATATGTCCATCAACAGAGAAATAGACAAATACCATGTGATACAGACATTCATTGAGTTGTAACTCATAAAGAAAAAGTCCTGATGTGTGCTATGATATGTATGAAACATGAAAAGACTTGCTATATGGATTACATGAATAAAAAGAATATGTATAAACAAGTTATATAAAATATCAAGGAGATGGGTTAATTAGGAGGCCCAATGTTCATCTGCTACTGTAATACTTTATAAATAAATATACGTGTAGAGCTCTAGTACCCTGTCATTGCATATAAATGTAATTATATATATACATGCCTGTATAGCTATCCAAGTTTTCAAAGCTAGTAAGTGATAGAGCTAGGGACCCAGGAAGTCTGATTTAGTCTAAATATCTACATAGGAAAACACTAAAGACCCGGCTATTGACAGCTAACATTACCTATATGGAGTCATCTAGTAAATAGCAAAAAAATTATTCACCATAACTTTCACACAAAAAAGCAGAGACTAGATAAGTGGATATTAATTCATGCGTTACTTGTAAAGCTTTCTGCTATCAGAAAGCACAAGATCATTGTTTACAATAATTTCATAAAACAACAAATTATTTCAGTTATTTTGAAATGAAATATATATATATATATATATATATATATATATATATAAAATGCTGCTCAGGTCACAGGTAATATATAAGAAAATTAGTTTACATATCTTTTATCCCCCCCTGGCCTTTCCTTCCCTCTGTTAAAGAGTCATTTCGTACTGAATAGGCCTTCGGCTCACACAGAGGTAACAAAGAATGTACAAATGGTTAACAGGGCTAGAATTGAAGACAACATTCTTACTGTAGATTTTGGAAACAGCAAATAAATTCATAGAAAACCTCCTAGTTTCCTCAAAATGTATCTTATACTGAACATTTTTCTACCCCAGCAACGAATGGTTACATTCAGCGATTTAACACACATCATTTGAGAAAGATTGTGAAGCAGGGAGGTACAGAGCCATGCGAGTCCTGAAATTACGTTACTTTACCGTATGTTTTACACTTTGATAAGAAATGGGAGGCATATTATATTACTTTAGTAGATAAAATGATAAATTGATAAAATACATGAAAAGAACCACCCACATACAGGGCTTCAAATTAAGGTACACCTGCGATATCACTGTAGGCTTGTCTACCTCTTTTAGAGACCATTCATTCAAGCATTAGGTTTAAAATTAAGTAATCACTTTGTCAATACTGCTAGCTGTCAGTTTCTTGTACTGTGGTAGATTGCAGGTTGCTGTACTGCTAGAAGATGGGTCAAATACCAGTAGGATCACCTGAGGTGAGAAGTTTTCAACAGTTTCCAGACTAGGAATAGGCTATAAAGAAGAAATCAGCTCTCAACTTCTAAGGGATTCGCTGTGGAATACCTTATAAATAGTAGCAGAGCATTGTGAGATACACCGCAAACCTTATGATTAGTAGGGGGATATTCACAGATATAGCAGAAGATGATGAGCCACTCAAGTTAGAAGTCACTCAAAATATGCCTTGAAGAGCTGCCTTCTCAAAAGTACAGCTGAGCATAATAATGGAGATGGAGTGCAGCCTGCAAGACTAGTAGCTGCTGAAGCGTGACTCACAATGAGGAGCAGAAGCTGCAAATATGTATTAATAACCCTAATATGAGATGTGTGATGTTGTTTGAATCTAGGAAAATTGTGAGTTCTCAGAAATCAAATGGAAAGCAAAAGGATGGATATCCTAGCCATTAGTCACCAGAAATGGTTTAGCATTGACCATTCTGAATCAATCCTACAATTTACCACGTTAAGATGTCAAATTCAAAGGCAATGACATGTATATTGTAAAAAGAGGATTTTTACATCATGACCAAGTGGGATTCATACCAGGGATGATGGGATGGTTCAATATTTGAAAAATAATGCATGTAAAGCACCATGTTAACAAGAAAAAGGATAAGAAGCATGTGATTAAATCAGCTGATTCAGAAAAAGCATTTGATAATATAATATCCAACACCCATTCCTAATAAAAACTTTCAAGAAGACAGAGGGGAAAAGTCTCAATATAGTAAAAGCCATATACAAAAATCCTATAGCCAATACTACACTCAATAGAGAAAAGCTGAAAATATTTCCTCTGAATATGGGAACCTGACAAGGATGTCCTTTATCGCCACTTTTATTCAACACTGTGCTAGACATCCTAGCCTATTAATACCCTAAGACAACAGCGAGAAATAAGGGAGTGCAAGTGGCTAAACTAGAAGTGAAACTGTCGCTATTTATAGATAATGTGATTTTATATATTGAGAATCACAAGAGTCCACAATAGGATATTGAAAACAACAGAGCAGTTTAGTGGTATAGCAGGATACAAGATTAACAAGCAGAAATCAATGGGATTCCTATATTCCAGTGGGGGCAACACCAAGAAAGATTTCAGGGCAACAATATCATTCACAGTAGCCGCACAGAACCTGGTTACCTAGCAATAAATCTAATAAAAAAATAAAAGATCTGTATGAAGAAAACTACAGATTACTCCAAAGGACTAAAGGGGATCTACAAAAATGGAAGGATACCCATATTCATGGATTGGAAGACTCAATATTGTGAAAATATCAGTATTACCTAAAGCAATCTACAGATTCAGTGCAATCCCGATCCAAATCCCAGCATCATTCTTCAAAGAAATGGAAAAAAATTATTACCAACTTCATTTGGAGAGGAAAACAGCCCAGGATAAGCTAAGAAGTCCAAAAAAAAAAAAAGAAATTAGGTGGTCTTGAATTCCCTGACCTCAAAACCAGTACCAGCTGTCAAAGCAGTCTGGTACTGGTATAATGACAGAAACACCCACCAAAGATCAGGACAGAAAACACAGAAGTAAAAACATTTGCATACAGGCAACTGATTTTTGACAATGGTCCAAAAGGCTTTAATTGGGAAGCTGATACCCTCTTGAATAAACAGTGCTGAAACATTGGCTATGCACCTGCAGAGAATGAAACAAGGCCCATATCTCACCACATGCACAAGGATAAGCTCAAGGTTGATAAAAGACCTGAATGTAAATCCCAAAGCTATCAGGGTCATTCAGGAGACAATTGGGGGCAATTGTAAAGTGCCCTAGGGCAGGGAATATATGGGCTATCAGAGATAACAAACCAATCACAATCCATGGAAGACAAAATAGATGAGTGGGACCTATTAACAATTAAACACTTATGTACATCAAAAGACTTCCTTAAGAGAAGGGGGAAGGGAGACTCCAGATAGGGCAAGATATGACAAAATAACAATCTATAAATTATCAAGGGCTCATGAGGGAGGGGAGAGCAGGGAGGGAGGGGGAAAAAAGAGGACCTGATGCAAAGGGCTTAAGTGGAGAGCAAATGCTTTGAGAATGATTGGGGCAGGGAATGTATGGATGTGCTTTATACAATTGATGTATGTATATGTATGGATTGTGATAAGAGTTCTATGAGCCCCTAATAAAATGTAAAAAAAAAAACTTCCTTAAAAGAGTAAAGAGAGAGCCCACATACTGGGAAAAGATATTTAGTAATGACGCAACAAACAAATGACTAATTACTAAAATCTACAGTATGTAAAAATCTACAACAATAAAAAAACAACAACTAATGATCCCCTGTGAAGGTGAGCAAGAACCAAGGATGACATTCAAAAGGCTAATAAACACCTGAGGAATGCTCTCGGGTCACTAGCCATCAGATCCCCCAATAAAGTAAGTAAAAACAAACAAACAAATAAAACAAAGCCAAAACAATCATAAGATACCACCTAACACCCAAAACTACTGACCAATTAAAAAAAAAAAAGAACAAAAAGACTTAGAACAACAAATGCTGGAGAGAGTGTGGTGAGATTGGAACTCTGATCCACTGCTGGTGGGCTTGTAGATAAGTACAGCCACTGTCAAGGTGATATGATGACACCTAACACAGATGATTAACAGACAACACATAGCAATAGCAAATACATTCTAGTAATATGTCATTGTGGTAAGGTGTAGACAATGTAACTCATCATAAAAGTGTCTGAATTGTTTCTTTGAAGTAACTTACCATATTCATACCTGCTATTACTTCTGCATCATAATTATGTGATATGATAAACCATAATGAATAAAAACCAATTGTGAAAAAACCAAACAAGTGAAAAATGATATGATCCAGCAATACCATTACTGGGCATATACCCAACGCAAACAAGAAGCAGATTACAACAGACGTTTGGGCCCCCGTTTCCATGGCAGCATAGTTCACTATAGCAAGAATCTGGAAACAGCTAAATTCCTACCAGTAGATGATTGGATAAAGAAACACGGGTATATACAAACAATGGAACCATACACATCCCAAAAAAACAGCTGTGAATCCATGACACACCTTCAGATGTGGAAGGAGCTGGAAGTCAGTCTGCTGAGTGAAATTAGTCTGCACGCATGGACGAGCCCTTTATGAGACCGCGGCTGGAGGAAAAAGCATCAAAGTTCACACTTGTGGGACTCTCATCTATTGGCTGAGGGCCATACAGTCTGGTAGAGAGGCTGACCGGTGCCAACGAACCGTACACCCTCTGTTCTAGATTTCCTAAGGTCACCAGGCTTGAGGCTGCCTCACCTCAGCTGGGATCAACGGGTCAAGAGGGTAGAGGTGTCTAATAAGAAGCTGACATGTTCATCTTTGATGAGGTCCCCCTCCCCCCCAGGGCCGGGTAGACAGCCCTATCAGAGAGAGCAGACATACACATGGGAAAACAATGTAAGGGAACAAACAACGCAAGGGAAAGGGAGCAAACATAACCCGGGAACACAAGCCATACCTGTCGGTAGGGAAAGCGAGAGGCCTGACTTCCCGGTGTGGGAAAGAATGAGTGGAAATGCTTTGGGGGACAGTCGGCAGGGTGGGGGGGGGAGGGGGGAAGTGCCTTTGCCAGTATGCACTGGATGGACCACATTGACCAGGGTTCTGAATGCATCTCGGGACCCTGGCCAAGGCCTGAGGTGCACGGGACACTGAATCCTGGATCTTTCAAGTAGATAAAACCATGATAAATGAAGAAAAGATGGAAGTGGTCAAGGATTTCATCTTCCTTAGATCAATGTTCATGGAACTGCTGTCAAGAAGTGAAGAGACATACTGCACAGGACAAACTTGCGGCAGAAACCTCTTCAAATGGGGATGAGTAAGAACATCACTTTGAAAATCAAGGGCACCTGACTCCAGTCCTGGTATTTCCAGTGGCCTCATAGGCAGGGGAAGTTCGGCGCTGAGTAAGGAAAGCCAAAGCACGGGGGCACTTGAGAGAGGCTGTGGAAGGTAGCCCGCAGTACCAGAAAAAGGAGGAGGGATCGCTTAGAAGAAGTGCATTGAAAATGTTCCAAAGAAGTGAGGTTGGCAAGACATTTCTAATGGACTTTGATCTTGCTATCAAGAGCTAAGTCCTGGAAGAGGTCACCGTATGCATGGTAGAAAGGCAAAACCAAACAGACGGAAAGACCCTTGCCAACCAGGATGCAGACTGCCTGCAACCATGGGCTCCAACCTCCGAATGGTGGCTGGGCGACGTCCAGGCTGGGGGTAAGTACGATAGACTCTATTCCATGGCGCCTAACACGGACAATAACAGTAATAACCGCCTACCTGATGCTTTACAAATAGCACCCAAAACAGAAACTGCTGCCATCAACATGCTTCACCGGGGAAAAGGTTAAAATCTATCTACAGTAGAACCCGGTACTCAACTGCATCAGTGAGCGACATAATTGGATTTTGATGCGAAATGTAGAGAGCATTTTGCATCAGAGCTCAAACAAAACATCAGAACCTGACCCGACGCACGTGATTTTTGTAAAGGAAGCAGTTCGTGGTTCGGTCACGTGCGTTAGCTGGCATTGTCAGTCTAGGCCTTGTTTAAACCTTTTGCGGCTGCGTTCCAAGCGTTTTTGCTATTCTTTTCTTAGTTTTCGTGGCTTTCTGTACTGTTTTTAGATAATAAAAAAAACATGGGTTCAAAAAAAAGAGTATTTTGAAAAGAATTATCATGATAAGGAACTGGTTAACCTTGTTATTGATATTGTTGATGATAATTTAGTAAACCCTTTTAGAAAACAGATAAGGAAATGCCAACCACAGACCATATTAAACAGAATATGTTTTTCTTTTTTTAAGAAAGCCAGCCAGGTCCTAGTAAAAAAAAAGGCAAAGAAGGGAAAACACCTCAAAAGCAGCTCCCAGTTGATTTGCCCAAACAGTGACTCTCTCTCCACATCCGTGTCCACAGATCCAGATCCTCATCAATCTCAAGGTGTGGGTCAGACTGTAGTTGTTAGAAACTTTTAAATGTTGTGTTTCTTGTTTAAATTATATAATTTAACTCTGAACGCATTCACTTTGAAATTTCTGTGTAATGTTTGATATAAAAAGGTAAGGTTAAGGTAAACACTTGGTGGTCAAGAACAGATTAATCCATGCTCAGTTGTCTCTTGTGGGAAAAACTGAATCAGAGCTCGACTGCATCGCATCGTGATGCTCCTCCTATAACTGATTAGCGTCAAGGTCCGGGGTTCTACTGTACAGAGATAGGTACGACTGGGAAGAAAGGAGTTATTTTCCTTTTTTTAATCCAAGGCCTTGGGTTTCACCAAAATAATATCAACACCCTTCAAATCATTGAAGGTTGTCAGTTGCCAGGAACCATCCTGTTTGTCTTTTTAACTTTGTTACAAATGCTTGATGGTTCATCTGCTTGAATTAGTCTGTGTAAACTAACTCCAATAAATGTAAATATGTGCCTCTATAAATATTTTGCCCATTAAAAGTCACTGATGAAAAGATAGTTTTGAAAGTAAAATATCCACTAATATCCTATAGTTGAATATGTAATATCTACTGTTATATATGGAACCCTGGTGGCATAGAGGTTTTGTGTTTGGCTGTTAACTGCATAGTTAACAGTTCAAAACCACTAATTACTGCTCAGGGTCAAAATGAGGCTTTCTGCTCCAATAAAGTGTTACAGCTTCAGA
The DNA here is from genome assembly GCF_050624435.1 of Tenrec ecaudatus. Classification (NCBI taxonomy): domain Eukaryota; kingdom Metazoa; phylum Chordata; class Mammalia; order Afrosoricida; family Tenrecidae; genus Tenrec; species Tenrec ecaudatus. The sequence continues at coordinate 161,679 of NW_027459558.1, read as the reverse complement.
AGCCACATGAGCAGTTCCACCCTGTCCTACACAGTTGCTGTGAGTCTGAACCAACTCAATGGGAGTGAGCCTATATAGAGATTTGATTGTATACGTATAATAGATTATCTTCTAAGTGAGATAAATTCAAGGCTTGATTTGCAATCATTGGCTTTCAGAGTACAAGGTTGGCAGTTCAAACCCAGCAGCCATTCCCCAGGAGACAGATGAGGTTACCTGCTCCTGTAAAAATTCATAGCCTGGGAAACTCAATAGAGGGTGCCCCTGTTGCAATTAACTTAATAACATGGATTTATTTTTTCTGGGCAGAATATCAAATGATACAGGAAGCATAAAAAGAAGATAGAAGGTACACAGACTCAACATAAGAGAAATAATGGTTTGGTTTCAATCATTTAGAGGTAGAGTATGACCAAGAACTGATTGTACTGAAGGCAGAAGCACTGAAGACACGGGTGAAACCCAGGCTCCTGGGAGCTGAAAAGACACCGATCAAAATATGTTTGCAAATCACCTAACTCTGGAAGTCCTTACTGCATATACTCGTGTAGAAGCCGAGCTTCTCAGCACATTTTTAATGCCGTTTTTGTGGTAAAATTAGGTACCTTGCTGGATATTCAGGTCAGCTTATACTTGCGTATATACGGTTCCAGTCTGTGCCAAGAATCTGGTAGTGAGCTAACTAGCCAAAGTACAGGAAGAAATATGTATCTGCCATAAGAGTAAACAATTCTAAAGAATGTAAAATTGAATGTAGAATGTAGAAATTAACAAAAAATATAATTAATATCACTTTCAAGAAAATGGTTGCCAAAGATCATTTGAAAATAGAGGTTTACATTGACAGGGGGCTACCAGAAATTCAAGCCAGCTTCAGAAGACGATGGGGAACCAGGCCTATTGTTGCTGATAATATATGGATCTTGGGCTGGAAACAGAAGACCAGAAAGATGTTTACATGTAGCAAAGATGGCTAGGTGGATCATAGAAAACTACAGATGACATTGTGAAGAAGGAGCCTGAAAACATTTATTGGTGCTCATGCAGAACCAGTACAAGGACCAAAAGGCAGCATTCATAAAGAACAAGGGAGTATGGGTTGATTTCAACAGGAGCGGCATATGTTGGGTGCGCAACCTTTTACTGGATTTATTCAATCTGTATGTTGCGCAAATAATCTGAGAAGATGGACTAGATGGAAGAAAATTTCAGCATCAGGATTAGAGAAAGGCAGATTAACCACCCACGGTATGCACACAGTCTAGCTTCAGGAAGTGATGGGGACTTGAGTCACTTGCTAATGAATATTAACCACTGCGACCTTCAGTAGTACAGACTGCAACTGAATGCAAAAGAAACAAGAACCCTTACAGTAGTACCAATAAACCACATCACAATAAACGAAAAGACGATCAGTGTTATCAATGATCTTATTTTCCTGGGATACCAAATCAAAGCTCATAGAAAGGGAAGCCAAGAAATTAAATAATAAACCAAATGAGGCAAATCTGATTCAAAGTTTGCATTAAAATGAGAAAGAGCCAAGATGTCAGTTAGAGGACTAAGACAAACCTCCCTTAAGCCACGGTGTTTCAGTCGGCTCGTGTGCCTGTGGAAGGTGGACAATGAATAGAGAAAGCAGAAGAACAATGGCTGGATTGGGGTTATGATGATGAAAAATGTTGACGGTATCATGAAATTCCAGAAGAAAAGACTCTCTTAGATCAAGTACAGCCAGATGCTCTTTAGAATTGAGAGCGGCAAGCGAAATCTGCTACACTTTGGACCTGTTGTCAGGAGACAGAAGTGTCTGGAAAAGGACACGATGCTGGTAAAGGGGAGGGACAGTTGTAAAGGATGGATTGACCTGTGGCTGCAAGAGGGAGCTCAAACAGAACAGCGGGGAGGCTGGCGCAGGGCTCCTGAGTCTTTCATTCTGTTGTTCCGGAGTTGCTGTGACCAGGAAGGGACTCAATAGAAGCTAACAACAACCAGTGACTTGAACAAATATAAATAAGCCTTCAAGAAGGCATCTATATCCATGCAAAATTCTCGGCCTGTGGCGCTCTGGATTGTGAACAGTTACCCCCAGCCACACATATTGCCCTGGACTCGGTCTATTCACCGCAACACAAGCTTAAATACAATGGTAGCCTGGTCCTCCGAGGAAGGCATCCCCTCTATAAGTCGTCTCCTACCAGTTGCGATTTTGACAAGAGAACTGTAAGAACTGCCTACATCCTCAGCCTGCCCGGGACAGACTGCTGTAGCCGATCACGAGAAGCAAGAAAGTATTTCTATTCCTTGTGATGCAGATTGTTTCCCGTACAACGAGAATTTTAAAGCCATGCCACACTCAGCTCCCAGGATATCCACTGAAGATGTGTCTGGGAAAAGTTTCTTTTACCACCAAAATTCTTCAAAATTTTATTCACAAATCAATAAATGATGAGCCGGACAAGTCAGAAATTTTATGAGTCTTCTGATATATTTTTCCTCCCACAAGTTTGACCATTTTTTCCCTTTCTTTTGTGCCCTCCTCCTTATTTCTGCACACTTGTGTAAGCTCATGAAATGTAAGCATTTATGATTCAATCTTGGGACCAGGTTAGAATTCCCTTTAGGACCTATCATTTCTGCTCCTTGAATTTCCTTGACAAGCTTCCCTCCTATACATTTCCAATCTAATCGGCCCACCCCAAGGCTGTAAACTGTCAGCTTTGCGGCACATCTCACCAGGCCATCTGGGGAGCGGGACTTAAAATATCCAGCAGTCAACTCAAACTTCCCTTCAGAGCAGAATCCCCGTCTTCAGATGATTTAAGTGTTTCCCTCCAGGTAATGACGACTTGGTCTCTTGACAGGCTATAAAAACGATCAATTTCCCATCATCTAATGATGAAGAAAATCCTTTCTAATCATAAGGAATGTGCTCCTTTTCTGTCTGGGTTGTTGGAGCCCTGTTCTAACAGGAAATAGAGACTAGAAATATCAATATTTTAAAAGTTACATACTATCACCACTCCGTTAATTGTGGCTTAATTAACTTCTAGACCACATGTCTACATTGCGCACTTGGGCATTTTAACGTCTCCAGAGTAGCATGCACTCTTCTATATTTAATGTAACCTTTTCTTTCCAACGCAAAAATGTAAACATCCCTATTTCATAGAGTTTTATACCCCGATAGGCTCGCCAACTGTCTCAGGAGGCCAGCACGTGATCAGCACCCGCTATGAGGAGCTACTGGGAGCGTTTATTAACCACCACAGTCTTTGTCACGATTCCATAAAGCGTGTGTTCACCAAGGAAGTAGTGTTTACACACTGTACTTTATATTCAGAAGCCAAGTTCCTGCCCCAACATTAGAAAGTGAACCTTTAGGAAGCCTAAGAAGCTCAGGGGGATAATGTACTTGTTTCTGTAAGATTCTTGAAAGCTTCCAATTAATTCGTGCACATTCACCACTGTGTTAGCTAAACACAGGTTCAGGGAAATAGTGGGGGGCGGGAAATGACTTTTATGGGTTCTTTTTTTTCCAGGTTTCAAAAAGAATAATATACAACACTTTGCTTATGAAATATTGATCATGTAGTAATTTTTATACCTTGAGTATTCCTTTTCAGATGTCTTCATAAAATTAATTTTATTCCACATTATACAAAATTGCATGCATGTCAGTCTTGCAGGCATTCAATAATTCCAGGGAAGGCGCTGTGTCCTCGTGCCCCCATTGCCCCCATCCCCAGCGCCTACTCAGTAAGGCTGCGCTCCCTTAGGGTATTAATTAGGGGAGAGAGAAAGAACCAGTACCTATGGACATCGCCACTACTCTGAGCTCTTGCAAACTGGATACTCAGCTGGGCTACAGAGTTTATTTCTTCACTGGTATACTTCGGTGTTAAGAGAGAGCTTCTCATTTATTCTTTTAGTGATGCTTATTAAGCAAGGTAGTATGCCTATTATCCTGTAGAATATAAATGAAGATGTCACAAGTCTCTGTCCTCATGGTTCTCAGGAGCCTATGTCAAAAAAAGAGAAGCTGCAAAACAGTATGAGGACCAGGTAATATGGCAGGAACCAGATCAAATACAGGGATACACATGGTATACAACTAAAAAGGAGGTGGATCAAGGAAAAAAATAACAATAATAATAAAAAAAAATGGGTAGCTGGGGCACAGGGTACTAACCTACCCAAGGGGAGGGTATTGCTTATATCTCCACAGGGAAAGAAGGACCACACTTCAACCCAAGCTGCAAGATGTGAATGCAACATGCCAGCATGGAGTAGGGAACCAGTGGAGAGGACTGGGGGGCCGGCCCCAATCCCAACTACTAAGTGGACACCTGCCCCTCCCCCAGAAGAATTTATTTCAAAAGACAGCATTGAATATGCAGCTCCTTGAGACGGACATATCTGGTCAGAGCACACAGAAGCAGATGAAAGGGGAGGAAGAGAGAGTGGAGCACATCCTGAGCCACCAGGCCTTGAGGACGATGACCCCAATTAGAGCAGAATGTTCACAGAGAGGACCACATGGCCAGCCCCACTATGAGACATGACGCCCCTCACTGACCCATGGCCCTACAGGGCACAACACCGGAGACACAGTGTGTGAATTGCACCCGAACTGATCCCTCCATACCGAGGCAAAACACTAAGGAGGTGTAACAGAACATCAAGGTAATGGAGTGGCGAGATCCCCAGTGAATGGTGGACTTTGGGGCCAGGGCGCGGTGCCCCAACAGACTGGACTGGAAAACACTCGTAAAGGCCAACAAATGATCCTTGAACTAACTACAAGCTTTTTTTTGTTGTGTTTTGTTTGTCATTGTTTTGTTGTATATTGTTGCTTGGTTTTGCTCTGTCTTGTTTTTGTGCATGTTATTATCTCTGAAGGTCTGTCTAAGATAGGCTGGATGAACAATCTGGAGGAGAAAACAATGGGACCGACAGTTCCAGGGGACATGGGAGAGGGGAAGGGGCAGGGAAGGAAGTGATGTTAACAAACCCAAGGGCAAGGGAACAACAAGTAATCCAAATTGGTGGTGAGGAGGGTGTGGGAGGCCTGGTAAGGCATGATCAAGGGTAATGTAACAAAGAGGAATTGCTGAAACCCTGATGGGGTCTGAGCATGAAAGTGGGACAGGAGGAAAGTCAAGGGAAATAGAGGAAAGAGCTGGGGGTCAAAGGGCATTTATAGAGGTCTAGTTAAATACATGTGCATATGCAAATATATTTATGTATGAGGATGGGGAAATAGATCTATATGCATATATTCATAGGTTTAGTATTATGGTAGAAGAAGGACATTGGACCTCCACTCAAGTACTCCCTCAATGCAAGAATACTTTCTTCTATTAAATTGGCATTCTATGATGCTCACCTTCCCGACACAACCGCTGAAGACAAAGAGGGTAAACAAGCAAATATGGTGAAGAAAGCTGATGGTGGCCAGCTATCAAAAGATAAAGCGTCTGGAGTCTTAAAGGCTTGAAGGTAAACAAGCAGTCATCTAGCTCAGAAGCAACAAAGCCCACATGGAAGCACAGCAGCCTGTACGATCATGAGGTGTCAAAGGGATCAGGTATAAGGCATCATCAGAACAAAAAATCTTACCATAGTGAATGAGGGGGGGGTGGAGTGCAGAGTGGAGACCCAAAACACATTTGCAGGCCACTGGACATTCCCTTGCAGAGGGGTCTCAGAGAGGAAACAAGTCAGTCAGGGTGCGATGTAGCAAGATGAAACATACAACTTTCCTCAAGTTCCTAAATGTTTCCTCCCCGCACTATCATGATCCGAATTCTCCCTTGCAAGTCTGGCTTGACCAGAGGATGTACACTGGTACAAATAGGAACTGGAAACACAGGGAATCCAGGGTGGATGGTCCCTTCAGGACCAGTGGTGTGAGTGGTGATACTGGGAGTGTAGAGGGAGGGTGAGTTGGAAAGAGGGAACCAATTACTAGGATCTACATGTTACCTCCTCCCTGGGGGATGGACAACAGAAAAGTGTGTGAAGGGAGACATCGGACAGGGCAAGATATGACAAAAATAATAATTTATAAATTATCAAGGTTTCATGAGGGAGGGCGGAGTGGGGATGGACGGGAAAAATGAGGACCTGATGTCAGGGACTTAAGTGGAGAACAAATGTTTTGAGAATGATGAGGGCAATGAATGTACAAATGTGTTTTACACAATTGATGTATGTATGGATTGTGATAAGATATGTATGAGCCCCTAATAAAAATATTTTTAAAAAGTTTAATCTCCCCCCCAAATAAAGCACTGCTTGTTCTAACAACTATAGAAAGGCATTTTAACCATCCTCTTCTCTATACCTTAAAAACTCAAGGAATCACCTGTGATAGTTTTAAATTTTAAAAATTCACCAGAGGCTATTCAAAGACATTAATAATAGAAGATCTTAATGCCCCAGGGGATGGTCCATAAGACTCGCTACCACAAAATCACATGAAGATTCTGCATGGCACCCAAAAGCTGATTTGTAAAAACAACAAACATAGATCCAGGAATGAGTTTTGGGTTTATATTAAATATTGGATCCAACTTAAGTACAATTAATTCTTACTTCATGACCCTGCCCAATGGAAGAAAACCCAGAAGTTATGGTAGCTATAGAAGAGTATGGTGAAGAAATTATATGGTGCCTGGGTGTCATATGAAAATGCTTCTTAAAGGCTTGTTTCCACAGAGGCATCCATCTAAGTGAGATGTCACTAAGAGAACATGGAAGAAGCACACCACCATCAGTGGCTGATGGATTTAAAAATCATATAATCCAAAGTCAAAGGGAGGAATAGTATCAGAGCCTAAATTGTGAGAATCAGGTTTGCAGAAGGCTGTGGATGTCAGAAGGAGTCCAAGATACATTTGTGGGAACCATATAGAAAATAAGCCTCAGGTGATTTCCTTTTATCCACATTAGAGGGACAGGTCAAAGATAAAAGAGAGGGTTTTCTGTTTGTTCATATTTTGGTTTAAGATGTGTTTTGTCATTGGAGGTGTCCCTCTTGAATATTTGTCATTATGGTCATTGTTTTTCAGTACACGGAACTTACAGGGACAGAAAGTATAATAAGGGTTTATGGGGGTAGAGTGGTAATGGGGGTGGGAGGATACAAGGAGTTCAAGAAAAAAAAGGATGCTTTGAAACTGTGGTAGCATTTGTACAATATTGCTTGATGTAACTGAACTATGGAATGATATGATATCTGTATTAATGACCAATATAATTGCCTATATAAAAGAATATAAGTATATAAAAACTTTTAAAACAATGCTCATAAGAACTTTATTTATATTGCTTTGTACTGGAAACAACCCAAGTACTCACTAACAGATGAATAAATAATAACAAGGTGATATTTCCATCCAACTAAATACTATATAACAATAAATGGAATTAACAGGATGATACTTCCATACAACTAAATACTATACAACAATAAATGGAATTAACAATCAATATGTACAAAAGTATATGTAAATCTAGACAGTTGTACTTAAAATAAAAGAATGTATGCTGCATGATTTCATTTATATACAAGTGTAGATAATGAAAACTAATATATAGCGATGAATAGAATTAAAAATAATAGGGTGGGAGGAAATTACAATGAAGCAATAGAAATTTTTTGAAGATAATCGATTCATTTTCTTAGTTATGATATGCACATGACTTTATACAATGTTAAAACATCAAATTCTACATTTTAAATATTTCAGTAACAAATATTCCTTTGCTCCATTCTCAAGAAGAAAATATTAATTCACAATATCTGAAATTAATTTAATTTAAAAATTGAATTTTAATGAGGCTGCATCAATTAAAATATGCAAGCACAATTTTTCAATGCCTTGAAAACAGAAAAATATTCAAATATTTTGGAAGCTAATTTACTTGGGAATTCTATGAAAATCCTGGATTGTCTGCATAGTAATCTAATACCAAAAACTTAATTATCAGAAGCTGATAGGGAACGTTTATTTTAGACTAATGTGATGGTTATTTTTGTATGTCAGTTTAAGTAGTCTATAGCGCCTGAGTCAACCAATAATCTTATTTTGTACAAAAGTATTTTGTAGCTGTGGTTAATACAATAATCCATTGACTTTATATCATTTTAGATTCCCAACCTTATCTGGCCTGTCACCTTGTTTCAGAAAATAAAATACTCAGCACTCCCTTGACTATTAAAAACTTTTGTACTGTAGCCCATAATCCACGATAAAGTGTAGGTATCTGTTTTTGCAGCTTCCTTGGATCATTCCAGTGTCCCCCATGGAGTGATGTTGCCTGATTTTGGAAACACTGCTTTAAAAAAAGGAGACTAGCCTTGAAAATGTAGAGAGCCTTGTTCAGTAAAGTAAAACACCTTGAGTAAAGCTGAGGATCCCAAAAGAAAAAATTCAGTCCCCAAACTGCAGCACCAATTTCTGCTTCAGATTATAGACTGCTTACTTATCCTACAAACTTGAGGTTTTCCAGTGCCTACGCATGTGCAAGGCAAATCATTTAAATACATACCATAAACCAGGATACATTTTTAAAAACACTGTTTTAGCATCAGATAACGAGAAGATAAAAATATGAAACTGTTGTTTCTCCACATATTTTCCATCTAGGTCTATACATTTCTGACGATGATGTTTCTCTTTCTAAACCTTCCCATAGGCTTGGGTGCTCTTTGTTTGTTTTCAATTTCGATACCATTTTAATATTTTTCAAATTTACATTCCATAAAATTGTATTAAAATTAAATTTGTAATTTACCAACTGCAAAGCTATTATTTGTTTTACAAAGCCAGTTTATTCGGGGAAAATAGAAATATATTATTCCATAGGTCAATGCCATCAAACAGGATTGCACACGTTGACTTACACAATTTGTATAAAATTGTAGTTTTAGCATCCTCAGGGGACTCAAACCATGTTCCTTTTAAATGTTCTTGGAGTTTTAGGACATTCTACAGAGGGAACGGGAGTCTAAAGGAGCATAGACCGTAGAGTGGATGGATATGTTCAACAGGGTGCTCTGGAGACGCAAAATCATTGGCACTTGTAGGTGTACATATATAAAGTCAAAAGTCATTCTACTGAGTCAATTCCAACTCACAGAAACACCACAGAACAAGGTGTTTCAAACAAACACACGGTGTTTCATAGAACTGCCTTTTGGAGTTTTTGAAACTATAACTCCTTATGGGGGAAAGAAAGCCTCATCTTTCTCCCTCTGGCTGGTGGTTTTAAACTGCTGACCTTGGCATTAGCAGTTCAGTGTGTATTGATACAGATTTATAACAAGAAATGGCTCACATAATCGTAAAAGTGAGCAAGTCAATTCTGGCTCAAGTATGTGTATCAGATGCAAGCAGAAGACTTCTCTTGACTCTTTAACTACATAGGTTGATTAACAGGATGCTAGGAAATGAAGTAGGAAGAGCAAAGATTGATGCATGCCATGCTGATGAATCTGAGATAGGCTGAATGGATTCAAAGTCGTCAGTCTGCTGATGACTCCTGGAATGGACAGACAATAAAATAGGAGGCTGACATACCAGTTGCAGGATCCAAATTCAGCAATAGACGTGAGCTAGTTCCCACACACTGTCAATTTATAAGACAGGCCAAACTCTGAATGAAAACTCCCATAATTGTATCAAGATTATGATCAAATTAAGGAGTCTTTTCTCCACAAACTGGTTTGATGCTTCACAGAAGATCCTCTCACAGAGTTGATTACACTATGTTAGATAGTATCATAAGAGAGTCCTGGCAAACTTAACACAAACCTATCACAGTTCACCCCTTTGTCAGCTTAGTATCTCCTTAAATAATACATCAGCATTTTTCAACCTGTGGGTTGCAACCGCTTTTGGGGGGTCTAATGACCTGTTCACAGGGGCCCCCCAATTCATAACAGTAGCAAAATTATAGTTATGAAGTAGCAACGAAAATAATTTTGTGGTTGGAGGGTCACCACAACATGAGGAACTGTATCAAATGGTCGCAGCATTAGGAAAGCTGAGAACCACTGCTATATAGTCTACAAACAAAGACAGTAATAAAGTCATACTTGCAGCTAATATTATATAACTAATATGCACAGAACCAAAAAATGCACTCACCCCATTTAAATTTTATATTTTATAACTAAACAAAATAAAACTATTTAATACACATATACAAAGAAAACATTTCCAACAAATCGCTATTTCTGTAACTGATCACATGGCTGTCGGTGGTATTAAGAACTACCATCTTCGACTACTCATTCTTTATTTCCTTTACTCTTGGCTAGTAAATTCCCTTTACTCTCAGCTGATCATGTTGTTCGTTCGCCTGATGGGGTGACCCAATCCTAATGTCAGAATCAGGTTACTACAGTCTACTCTTGACTTAAATCACAGGACAGAGTAATATTAAGGAGACAGTCTAAGGGATATCCTGGTTCTACACATACCCTGCTATACCTCCATTATGCAATGCCAACCCAATTCTCCCTTGGCAATCAGGATCAATCATCCCACTCAGAACATTAACACTCTCCTTTGGCTGTTGATCCATGAGGTATCCAAAATGGCCAGGAGGCATTCATAACTCACGGTTCAATGGAATCAATGCTTTATCTCCAGTGGAGTATTCCTCCCTAAGATTTCCAGACCATAAGAGCATATGGCTACAGGAAAAGGAAGCACAAGTATTATGAATAGGTCATTGGAAATAATAGTGAGTAATGTCACTCACATTTAAACTTTTGGTTCCTGGACTCCATGGACCCTGGCTATTGGAGAAAAAGAACCACATACTGGGTGCTGATTTAGGACATATACAGCCTCCTGGAGTACATTCCCCAGCCCAGCAACAACTCACCACTTAGCTGGCATCGTAATTGTGTCTTTAGAAATCTAGTCCATCCTCCCATCAACTCAACAGCTTCAGGACAGTGGAACATGGGGAGACCAGTGGAATCTATCGTCATGGGCCCATTGCCACAGTTCTTTGCTGTGAAATGGTCTGTGTAAGCTTCTCATGGATAAGACATTCTGTAAGTTTATGAGTGGTAGTATTGACAGAAGGATTGTGTGCAGGGAAAGCAAAGCTAAATCCAGAGTAAGTATCTATTTCAGTTGGAATAAAATACTGTCATTTCTATGAAGGAAGATCTGTAATCAACCTGTCACCAGGTTTCAAGTTGATCTCTCCAAGGAATGGTCCCATATCTTGGGCTCAGTGTTGTTCTCTGCTGTCAGCACATCAGACACTCGGCAGTGGCAGTAGCCAAATCAGCCTTGATGAGTGGGAGTCTGTGTTGCTGAGCACACACTTAACCTTCATCCTTGCCACCATGGATATTTTGTCACTTTGGGCAATGACAGGAATTGTTGAGGAAAGAGAATGACTGATTTCTACAGAACATGACATCCTATCCACTTGATTCTTAACATCCTCCTCTGCATGGGAAGGTAACCCTCTTTTGAGCATTCAAATGAGACATTCAGATAGGCCTTTTCACATACTTCTTCCCCACAACATCTTTGTCATCAATTTTCCAATCATACTCCTTTCAAGTCCCTGACTCTCCAGCTAAACCATTAGCAATAGTCATGAATCAATATAAAGTTGTGCATTTGCCCATGTTTCCTTCTAAGCAAGCTCCAAGATGCACTGCTCAAAATTCTGCCCACTAGGAGGAACTCCCTTCACCAGTTCCTTCAGCAAGGTCCCAGAGAGGGGCTACACAGTGTTGCTGCTGTGCACTTTTGAAGGATGCATGCACGCCATGCAGAACCATCAGTAAATCAAGCCTGCATTTCCTGTTTCTCAGTCAGCTGATCATAAGGCACTCCACATGAAATCATAAGTTAAGATTGGGGAAAAAGATAGTATGCTGGCAGGAGTGGAGACCATAGGACTTTAGCCTACTTCTTCATGCCGTTTGTTTGTACCTTCAGATCCTGCTCTAGCCTGGTCTTGTATATACCACTTCCATTTAATGACAGAGTGCTGCCGTGCATGTCCAACTTCGTTATTCTGGACCAGGCAGCGCTCAGGGCATGCTGAAAAACTCTCAGGCTACATGGTGATTGTTGGTGTATGTTGAGGTGTTCACTCTCCACTCTCCACTGAGGCCCAGTAGCCCAGTAGGTTAAAGGCTGTTTTTCTGCAGAGCATAGCAGAGCTTACCTTGAATATTCCAGGGTAGGGGTTTTCTCTGTTACTCACCAATAAGGGTCTGCGTCTGTCAAAGACCCCAACTGCATCTGTATCTACCACTGATACCTCAAGCATTAAACGTTTGAATTATAGTGTTGGAGAAGAATATTGAAAGTACCAAGGACTTCTAAAAGCACAAACCAATCTGTCATGGAAGAGGTACAGCTAGACTGCTACTTAGAAATATGACTTCATCTCACATTCTTTGGGCGTGTTATCAGGTGAGATCTGTCCTTAGAAAAGAATAGTATGCTTAGTCTCATCCATGGGCGCAGTTGTCAGGATGGGGCAGGACTGGGCTGGGTTTTATGATGTTGTACATAGGTCACTGTGAGTCCTAACCAACTGATAGCACCTAACAACAACAGGTTATAAAATGCTAAGGGTTTTTGTTTTGTTTTACAATTCTTCTTCTTAGCCAAGCTCCCAGCCCTTCCTCTCACTGGTTCTCATTATCTCAACATGTGATCCATTGACCTCTGCGGTGCTCTGGGAACCAGTGTACCCAGTGGCCTGCCTCACAGGCTCAGTGCTGCTCCTCTGCACTACATAGTGGTCTCAATGCTGCTCCTGTTCTCTGTCTCATGGTCTGGGTGGCAGGACCTCTGTTGCCACCATCGCCTCAGAGGTAGGGATCTTGCGCAAGTTCCCTACGTGGCTTGTCTTTCTAAATTGGGTCTTGATTATCTCTCTTTCTGCTCATTTACATATCCAAAGGAATTTTAAAGCCAATCAATCCCTTCTATTAGTGTTTTAGACATCCTTTTTGCATGGCTCCAACCAATCATTGGGTAAGAGTTACAAGGGCATGGATAGAAGAACCATATCAAGTAACTTCACTTCACCACAAAGTTAATTAACATACTTTGTTTGAAATAAATGCACATTTGTATGAACAAGAAGCCCAGTTGCCAAACCTTTCTGACTTACCCTTACATTGCAAAGGAGTTACATTGTTGGAATTATAGTCAATGCCACAACAGAGGTGAATGGAAAACTAGTTTTCTCTGTAAATTTGTATCCAAATTACAAGAAAAATAAATAAATTGAAAGAGATGTATGTTAGAAATAGAAAAGAATGCAAAGAGTGCGTGATATCTTTAGGAACGATTGCTCATTCAACATGGTTGTAGCATGAAGCTGCAGCCCTGTTTCTTACATGCTGAGTTTGAGCTGCATCTGCAACATCACCTTAGAGCTGTCTAGTCTAGTAAGCAAGAAGCTTGGTGGTGCTGCAGGCTAAGAGCTGAGGTGCTAGCTACCAGGCTAGCCATTCAGACCCAATAGCTGATCCAAAAGAGAACGATGAAGCTACCTTCTCCTATAGTGATTTCCCAGCTTGGAAAACCAAAGGGACAGCTCTCCTCTGTCCCATAAGGTCACGCTGAGTCAGTATCAACTCATTAGCTATAGGCTTTAGTCTACTAAGAGACTGACTGCGGAAGTCCAATAGACTGAGGAAATTTGGGATGGGGAAGTAATTGAAGATATGGTTAACAGATTAAGTTGTAGGAGACTGTGAAAAGCACTTACTAGAAGACTCAACCTCATTGCCATTGAGGGAATGCTGATTCAGAGCAACCCTGCAGGACAAGGCAGAACTGGTTCTGTATGTTTCTGAGACTGTTGTTCCTCTTTATAGGAGGACATTTATATATCTGAGGAGAATAAAGATTTAGGAGACATAGAAGTGGAAAAATAGGTACAAAGTACAAAAAAGATATTGAGATTGTGCTGTCATAAAGACAGGAAGAAAACTAAGAGCACGTGACATCACGTTAGTCAAGAATAGTGAGCTATCCAGAAAGAAGGAGAGGTGAGGTGACAGTGTCAGTGAATAGCTTCAGTAAATTTATAAAATACATATAATATAAACTTAAGCAGCTAAATTTTATTAATACTTTTTAGAGAATACTAATTTTCCATGATCATCCTTCCAACTTCATTACTAACAGAATTTCAAATGAGTTATAAAATATTTTAACACATAACACAAAGTCTAATCATATACACTGGTATCATCATGTCAAAGGAAAAACAACACTGTGTTACGGGCAGTCAATAATTACGGATGACGGTTGATAGAGTTGCCAGTTGTAAGAACAGAAGGGAATATTGCATCGTTCAAGACCCAGAAATGGTGACATAGTCGCATTATATTTATTTAACCTTTAGGCTGAATAAACAATCAAAGAAGATGGACTTTATGAAGAAGGATGGAGGATCAGGATTGGAGGAAGGCTGACTGACAATCTTCTGGAGGCAGAGGACACAATCTTGCTTTCTGAAAGTGAGGAGGGCTTGAAGCAAAAATCTTGCGAAGATTAAGGATTAAACCTAATTCAAAGAAAGCAAACATCCTCACAAAAATAAAGCATCATGGTACACAGAGAAGCAGTGAAAGCTGTCAGGGCTTCACCTCGCTTGGAACCACAACCAATGCTCATGGAAGCAGCAGTGAAGAGTTCCAATGGCATGTTACATTGGGTAAATCTCAATGTAAAGTATTGAAAAGCAAGTATGTTATTTGGATGATTAAGATGTGCATGACTCAAGGTTGGGGTACAGAGGAAGCAACTGGGGTCCTTAGGAGTGACTTTGCTTTTGGGGGCTCTTACAGCTCCTATAACATTCTATACATTGATTGTATCAAGCATATTTACACATATATTGCCATCATTTCCAAAACATTTTCTACTGGAGCTCTTTGTATAAATCCCTATTTTCCCCTCCCACCTTCATGAATCCTTGATATATTTTATATTGTTATTATTATTTTGTATCTTAAGCTGTCTATTGTTTCCCTTGACCTACATCTCTGTAATTCATTGCCTTTGGAAGGGCCTATATATCCAACCTTGTGATGTGTTCCCCCTTTCTCCCCATGCCCCTTCCCCAACCATCCCCCTACCATGATATCGCTATTCCTACTACTGTTCCTGAGGCGTTTATCTGTCATGAAAACCATGAGCTCTTATATGTACCTATGTATGTTCTCCGGTCTAGACAGATCTGTAAGGTTGAACTGGGTCATGGTAGTGTTGGGGAGGAAGCAGTCAGGAACTAGAGGAATGATGTGTGTTTCGTCACTGCTGTACTGAACCTTGGCTTAATCATCCCTTCCTTATAACCCTTCTGTGGGGGGGATATCCAATGGTCTACAGATGGGCTTTGTTTCTCCACTCCAACCCCCTTGTTCACATCGATATAGCTGTTTGTTTTGGATCTTTTGATACCTGATACCTGGTCCAGTCGACACCTCGTGATCACACAGGCTGGTGTGCTTGTCCATGTGGGCTTATTTGCTTCCCTGCTAGATGGCTGCTTGTTTAACTTCAAGCCTTTAGGACCCCAGATGCTGTATCTTTTGATAGCCAGGCACCACCCACTGTCTTCACCACATTTGCTTATGCAGCCATTTTTTCTTCGGCAACCATGTTGGAAAGGTGTTGGAAAGGTGAGTATCAAAGAATGTCAGGTTATTAGACAAGTGTCCTTGTGTTAAGGGGGCCTTGAGAAGAGGTACAAAGCCCATCTACTATCTTAAAACATAAAATATAAATATATTTACATTGGCCTCTATCTCTTTCCTCTATAAATAGCTTTGCCTCCTATTTCTTTCCTCTATTTACTTTCCCCTTCCTCCCAACCCACTATCTTGTTCACTCTCCATTCAGCTCTCCATAATTCCTTTAGGATACATTAAACCCCACCAGGCTTTATACCCCTCCCTCACCATCAATTTTAGATCTCTGTTGTTATCTTATCCCTGAGTGTATAGGCTTTCCATCCCCCCTCCTCTCCCAGTCTCCCCTGGAACAGCCAGTCCTTTTCTTCTCTCCTCAGGATTGTCTGACCTGCCAATCTTATCTAGATAGACATAGGGTGAAAGAAAAAGAAACAAAAATAATAAAAATAAGTAGGCAGTTGCAGGTCTGTCTGCTGACCCCTATGTAGGTTTTCTGACCAAGTCTGATGAGGTTTCTAACACTGTCCCCCACATCAGAAGTCTGGAAACCTCAGGGACTGGGTTATTTTGTTCCCCTTGCTGCCCTGCCACTGTGCCAGGGGCAGACGGGCACACTTTCTGCACGGTGGAGATTGTTCATCTAAGTAGAATTGGATTTCCCAGCCCCTGGTTGTGAGGGTAGAAATAAGGCCACATCCACTCTTCTAAGCCCTCAGTTTTCTCCAACCCAAACCATGGTATTTTCATTCGCCTCAGATTCATGGGAAAGTTAGACATCGAATAAGGAAGGCCGAAGAAGAATGAATACACTTGAGCTATTGGGCTGTGAAAATGATTGAAAGTATCATGGACTGTCAAGATAACACACATTTGTCTTAGAAGAAGTGAGGAGGCCAGAATGCATCTCACAGGCCAGGATGGTGAGACTTCATCTCACGTACTTTGGACACATTCTTAAGAAGGAACAGTCCCTGGAAATGGACATTTACTTGGTAAAGTGGCGGTGGCAGTGAAAAAGATGAAGACCTTTGACTAGATGGATTGCCGCCGTGGCTGCAATAATGGGTTCAAAAATAAAAACCATGGTGAGGAAGGTGCAGGACCGGGTATTTGTCATTCTTCTGTACATCAGAACTGACTCATTTCACCCGACAATAACAGCAGATTAGGGCTGCCCCACAATCTAGAATTCAAGAGTTGGTTATTTTAAAATTCTGATACAGCCGCCGTCATTTTTGAGATTTGGGGTAGCTTCATACACTATTAAATTGACAGATACACATCTGCATGCCGTATAAAAGTATGAAAAATGAGCACCCTTAAGTTTTGAAATTAGAGTTCTCAGCAAAATGGATTCCCAAATTCATATGCACTTTAAACAGAAGTTATCTCAAAAAGGAATTATTTATGTAAATGCAGCAAGTGGAAATAAAGGAACCAATGTTAGGTTCTTATCTTAAAACTATGTAGCATTAATTTAAAATAAAATAAAATATTTGTTGATGTCAAAATAACAAAATTACTAACAGCCAGTGGCTTTTTCATCACTTCACATTGCAGTATAAAGTATTACCTAATTCTAACTGGCATCTAGGCAATCAGAGTGCTAGTAGTATAAACAGGGATACTGGAATTCACTGTGAATTTAGAGGCTTCTAGGGAAACCTCTGAGGGTATTTGGGGTAATGAAAGCAGAGAGACAAGAAATATAAAGGAAATCAAATTTTTAAAGTACAATTATAAGAAAATAAAATGTGGTAACTTTATGTTACTTTAAGATATTCTAACCTTATCATACAGCCAATTTTCCTTTAAAGGAAAAGAATAACTCTTCTCAATTAGTCCATGACATGCAAAACGTTTTTCTTTCTATAATCCAAGCCGATAAATTTACCATTTCGATGTAGTATCAAGTCACTCAATGTAGTGAAGAAAAATGAATGTCATGTCCCATTCAGTCTGAACTATGTATCAGTTGGGAGGTATTGATCAAAATATGAACGATGTTTTTCATTACTGAAGGTACCCGATGCTTTGTTATAAATATCTTCTTGAGAATATAAAGAATCCACCTTTTCCACTTTTCTTCACAGAACAGTTTCTAAAGGCTTTTATTCAATGATTTTCTCCCCTCAAAACCCATTACTAGTGTTCCAAATATTTCCCAGTTCAATTTACATTAGATCAAGAAATGAAAAACAGAAAGAACTAATAATGAGCCAGAGACTGAACTGAACCTTTTACCTCTCCAATCTCCAGTATCTAATGTGCATCACTAAGTTATAGTTCTAAAGTATATTATATAAAAAGGACAACATTTTATATGCCTAATGGGAAAATGCAAAGAAGAGAAAATTTTTGTACCTATCATAAAAATGTAGCTTCCTAATGGAATTGACAAGATGGAAATTTGCCAGCAGCCATTTTCCTAGCACCACGGTTAATTGAGCATGAGCACACCATAGGTCAAAGCCACAGGTAACTGATCCTATGGCAGGGAGACTACGAAGAACAAAATAGTATTGGCCAGCTCACTTGAGATAAAGTTTATTGTGTCAACCTGGTCCATAAACACAGGTGGGGTTAATTGAAGGGCAGAGAGATAAATAGCTCAGTGAGCCTTGCCTTTCTAGTTCTGGAGTCTCTTGCTTTGTGATGGTCAGACCAGGGTGCAGCTGCCTTAGCCAATTTCCTGCTTCAGCTTGCAAGGCTCACTTCCTGCAAGACGTCCCATGAGGAAAAGCCACATGGACTTACCCTGGTGCAGCCCTGGGTGCTGGAGCACCCATGTGGAGACCCCTGCCAGTGCTGAGATGCTTACACATTCACTGATTTGGCTTTCCTCCTGCAGTCGGCATCATAGTGTGTGTTTTGTGAGATGGAGGAGGACTTTGTGGATTGGTTTTGGACCTATGGGCTAATGTTGGACTGTGGGCTTGGGCAGCAGTGGGTTGGGATGTTTTCTTGATGTGAATTTAACCTTTACATGAAACTGTCTTATACATATGAGTTTCTGTGGATTTGTTTCTCTAATGTACCCAGACTAACAGATCACTATTTGTTTATTTTTCCTTCACATCCTAATATACTACGCAAATTTTCTACTGTTATACCTGAAGTCTGTTTGAATAGTAATTAAAATGGGAACCAGTATTCTAATATAAACAACATGAACTGCTGCACTAAAATGCTTAGGTCCAAGAACAATAGAACATCTGCTCATGTTTGACTATAGCAGTTGGTATAGCCAGGCCATACATGGGGGATGGCACCCATATAGTTTAGCCATCCTTATGGCCTGGGAAGGAAGCATTTGAAAATATTTGTCACATTTTACCTCAAGGAGAATTATTATTGTTATTGGGAGCTCTTCCAATTAAACAACCCATCATTCAATTAGATCATTATATCAGATAGTATAACAACCCATACTCCAATTAGATTAAGCATAGTTATACAACTGCTGCCACCATCATTTTAAAAACATTTTATTTCTTCTTGAACTTTTTGATATCAACTCTTCTTTATCCCCCCTGCCCTCCCCTAGCCAGGAACCCTAACTATTTTATTATTATGATGATGATGATTATCTTGCCATATCTTACACCACCCAATGTTGCCATTTCACCTACACTTCTGCTATTCATTCCCCGTAAGTGGGGCTATCCGGTCATCATTGTATCAGTTCCCCTGTCCCTACCTCCCCCCCCCCGCCCTCTTCTAGTACCCTCGGGGAATTCTTACTCCAATTACTATTTCTGAAGTGTTTAGCTATCTTGGATTTAATGTATCAAATGATTTTAGTTATGCAAATGAACATATGCAGGTGCAACATGATTAATGAGGTAAAACTAAGACCATAAGAGTAAGGGGAGGAAATATTGGATAGTTACGTGTTTCATCAATGCTATACTGCCTCCTAGAGATTTTTGTGTGTCTACATCTCTGGGTCTCAACACATAACCCACCCACTTGCCTTGAATAGATTCTGATTCATAATGATCCTATATGATTGCGTAGAACTGCTCCACAGAGTTTTATGCATAAGGTGTTAATTGAACTAAATTTAGACAATGAATAAGGAAAACCATAGAAGAATTGATGAATCTGCATTGTGGTGCTGGAGAAGAATATTAAAAGTACCATGGAATGTTAAAAGGACTAACCAATCTGTATTAGAAATAGTAAGGCCAAAGTGTTCCTTAGAGACAAACATCTTAAAACTTCGTCTTACATACTTTGGACGTATCGTAGAGACCAGTCACTGGAGAAGGACATCAGGATTGGTAAAGGGGAGGGGTGGAGAAAAGGGGGAAGGCCCTCAGTGAGAGGTACTCACATAGTGACTGCCTCAAGGGGCTCAGGAATAGGAACAATTGCCAATATGGCTCTGGACCATGCAGTGTTTCTGTTGTTCACAGGGTCCTTATGAGTCAGAGGTGACTGGAGGGCTCCTAGCAATACCAACATAGGTTCCAAGACTGTAGCCCACATGCCCACTCTCCACCCACCCCAAGCTAGAACTTTACAGAAGCTGACTGCTGTATTTTCTTCCCTCGGAGCAACTGGTCAATTCATACCAGCCTTTCAGTTAACAGCCTAACACTTCAACCACTGTGCCACCAAGGTTTCTTCAGTAAATAATAGATTACTTCCCATTAAGTTTCACAATATGTATCTATTAGTACACAAATAATAAATTTTACTTATTACATATTGTGTATATTTAAATTTTATGTGTTATATATATAACACTCATACAAATCATTTCCAGATCAAATGTATGTTTGCATATGGATGTGTGTGTGTGTGAGTAAACCATTGTTTCTGAATTGATTCCAACTCAGAGAGACCTGAAGGATGCAGGAAAACTGCCCCCACAGGGTTCTCAGTGCTGTAAATCTATGCAAGCTGACTGACACATCCCTCTCTCCCAGAGCAGCTAGTAAGTGTACAGCTAGAAAGTTTGAAATACCACCCTTTCTGTTGAAAGTTGAACTTTAAACCACTATGCCAGATGGGCTTCCATATAAATAAACCAAAAACCAGTATGTACACACAGAGACACATAGAGGCATATATACACTAAAGTTAACTGAATTTAAGCATATAAAATTCTATGAATCCATGATTCTAATTCACACTGGGCATAGCTGTATCTCTGTATGAGTGTGTGTGTGTGTGTGTGTGTGTGTGTGTTGTGTTGTGTTGTGTGTGTTGTATGCCCTCAAATCAATTCCAACCCACAGAGATCCTCTGGGGCTTGCTTTCTTAGACTGTGATCTTCCAGGGTCAGAGCATCAAGCTGTCACTGCTGTGGAGACACTGGGTGAGTTCAAACCACTAACCATTTGGTTAGCAGGTCGGGGCTTTGTCATTGTGCCGCTGGGCTCTTTTCTATCAGTCTAGCGCTGTGTAACTTACAACAGATCTAAGCATTAAAGACCGGTTTTCAGGACAAGAGATCCATTTTGATAACAGCAGGTACTAATATTCTTCAAAAATAATTTCCATGGTCTCCGAGGTGGCTACAGAAATACTTAGAAGTTTTGCTTTTGACACTTCTAAAAACTCAGCGTGTTTGGTTCCTGCCCTCCTGAACACTACCACCCCTAAATTCCCATCAATTGCTGAGCACTCAGTGTGTCCTCATATATTAATGTAATTGCTGGATCTAACACTGCCATGTGTTACTCAAAACAAATAAACTATGAAAAAATTAATGATGTGGTATGCAATTCAGAAGTAGAGTATAGAAGTATTTCAGAAAGGTGTTTGAATCTATACAGGATAATACAAAAATCATATTAAATAATCAAAAGCTGAAAATTGACCTTTGCAAAAGTATTTGTCAATATTTCAAAATATTTTATTCATAAAAATGTTTTTAAATGTTATTATAAAACACTTGAAAATTCTCAAGATTTTGAGTCATACCACATGTGTTGTGGTTATCATTATATTACAAAGCTACATCATTTGTTTATTGCCTCTATTAAGGAAAATAACTCTGAGTAGTTAAAAGAAACTATTACAGTGATTAATTAGAAAATTTTGGCATTTTCCAATTCTGTGAATGGTGTAAGGCATTAAATTTCTAAATATGAGATAGCCATTAACTTTCAGATCCTAATTAAGTAGCCTCCTTTCCCTAGTCTTAACTCCACACTCTCTTAAAGAGCTCTTCAAAGTGACGAGCGAAAAAACAATGTATCCACTAGATGGGTCAGAGTGCTCAGCATTGAGAATACCAAGTGTATGAATGGAAATGGCAAGTGGAAAGTTAGAAGGCAAACAAATAAAATGGGAAGAATATGTATAACTTTATATGCCCTGATTCAAGTTTGGGAGAACCTAGAAAAGTATGTGTTTAAGAGATAACTCTTTTCTCGAGTCATGAGCATCACCTGGGAATTTTTTAAAAAGTAGAATCTCCCACGGAGCTTCAGACCTACAGAATTTGAATCTGCATTTTAACAATATACTCAGCAGATTCATATGTACATTTAAGCTTCAGAAGCAAACCGTCCCAACGTGGGGGTGTCTTTCACAACTTTCATAAGGCCATCCACTAAGGTGTGAGAGTAAATTAGAAGTTGTTCTCTTTATATTTATTTCTGCTTAATGTAAACGTAAATAGACTAATCGTTTCTATCATTCAACAGATGAGCTGATGTCCCTCCTTGGTTTGTTTATCAAAGAACCCAAAGCGAGAACAGGCACTCCATACTGCAGTAATGGCATGGGCCCCCTCCCTCGGGGCTCCTCCAACTTTACTTGAGGGGAGAAGGGTCTCATTCCACATCTGGCCAAGTATGATTCATAGCCATCCTCCAATCTTCTTTATCCTACCATTACACTACTGTCCATCCCACCATACTCTACATCTTGGCTTGGTTTAATAATTATTACCCACACAAAACTCGTAAATAATACAATTATGGGGCTTATCAGGAAAGTTAACAGTCTAATAGTCAGAATTAAAAATGCTAAGGATACAGTTCAATTGACCAGTATTTCTTTTTAGCCATGTAGTAGAAAGCTCTCTACCTCTTGACTTTAGCCTTTGGCTCATTGTCCTCTGAAGCAGTTGGGTTAGTGTTTCATAGCTTCCTTGATGCTGATAAATTCCCAAAGACCACGGTACTCTACCAGACAGGCTTCTTCCCAGAGTCACTCAGCTTTACTTGTCTGCTGGGTCAAGAATTCCACCATGCTGTCTCATGCTGCCACCACCACCACCACCACTTCTCAATGCCAAGATATTAGTCCAGATAACAAAGTTCACTTTGTTTGTGGCTCTTCTTTCTTAATGGTCATGGAATTCGCCATTCCTGCTTCTCAGATTCCCACTGGAATGGCAAAATTCTCTAAACATACAGTCCTATAGACCCTATTTGCATTCTCCTATCCAATCATTTGGTGGGGATTAACAATACTCTGGAGAGTAGATCCTTACCAAGATGCCATACCTTGGCAGCACTGCCCTTCTCATTAGTTCACCCTGAAGGAGTTAGGATACGTGGAGGATATGAATGCCCAATTAATGGGTTTATGAGTTATATTATCTAATTAGATAATTAGCATGTTATACCAGCCACTCCTTTGTCAGATTATGTTGTGTACTGGCTTGCATGTTGCGATAAAAACTGAAGCTATATCGCAAGTGTATCAAATATAAGCAGTCACCCACAGTGGAAAATTTTCAATGGAGCTTTCAGATTAAAGCAAACTTGAAAGTTAAGACCTGACTAGCTGTTTCTGGGTGGAAAAAAGGCCAGGGGAACCTTATAGATTGTGGCTTGACATTGCGGGAGATAGTGGCGGCAGATAAGCCCCTCGGTCTGGGAAGCAATAAAAATACAACTGGGAAGAGCTGCTTCTTAAAGGTACTGTCAGCTTTGATGACATGAATGGAGCAAAGCTTTGAAGACCTTCATTTACTACTGTAACACGATTCAAATGGGAACAAGTGCGACATTAACTAAAAATCAGAAACTGAAATATATAAAATATGGATAAAAGAAAACTGGAAGTTGTAAAACATGATGGATTGTTTACTAATCCACGGCATTGGTGAACCGACACGAACTGGTCCTGGACATTTGAACCGGACCATCATATGGTCTAATATCCCAAGAATGACAAATTGAAGAAGAACGGAGTCACAGCCAACATCAAAAAGAACAGTGCAGATATGACCTGAAATCTAATGCAGTCAATGATAGAATAACACCCAGACACCCAAAAGGAAGGCCAGTTGATATGACGATTACGCTCATACTTACATAGGAGTCGCGATGCCAAAAATGAAGAAATTGAGGACTTTCATCAACTCTGCCTTCTAAAATTGATTAACCAAGTGACTGTAATGCAATATTTGGAAACTAAGAAGAATTAATGGTTGTAAAACATGGCTTTAGTGATAGAAATAATGCAGAGATTGCATGATAGATTTTTACAAGAAGAATAATTTAATCATAAATACCATTTTAAATAGCATAAAGGGCAACTGTGCACATGGATCCCTCCAGAGCGAATGCCGGCATGCCTTGTTTTACTGCACTTCACTTTATGAGCTCAGGGGAATATCCATGGAAGCCATTTTTCTAGGAGCATGTGAACATGTTGTGACTATGTAACATCTAATCCTTAAAATATTTCAAACTCCTTCACAATGCTACTGCATTGATAGACTACCAGACGGAGAGTCAGACACATTGTCCATGCACTAGTTCCAACTCATAGCAAAGCTACAGGGCACAGTAGAACAGCCTTGTGGGGTTTTGCGACTACAAATCTTCACTGGATCCTCATCTTTCTCCCTGCGATCAGGTGGTTTTTTTCAAATTGCTGACCTTGTGGTTTTCCACCCAGTACAGAACTCACTACATGACCAAGCTTCCGACAGTATTTAATGTAAACATAATTTTATATGGACTAAGAAATAAAAAAAGTATGGCTTACTATACGGCAATATCTATGAGGGCATATCCTCCCCCCCAACCCAGAAGTTTTGTTTTCAAAGCTATGTATTTAAATTTTTTTTCAAAACAACCTTATCACCTTCAAGGTATACTTCATTACACTTTAATACCTTTGATAAATATGCAATTTCATTCTTGAAAACGTTTCTCAAACTCATCTGTATGGACATCTGACAGTAACTCCTTCATTTTTTCTTCAGTCCTATGTTGTCAAAACGCTGGCCTTTCTGTCCCTCTTCATTTGTGTAAACAAAAAAAAACCCACAAAACGAGGTCAGGTGAGTAAGGTGCATGGGGCAAGAAAAGTATTCTGGGTTTTTTGCCCCAAACTGGTACACTGAGATGACTGTAAGCAGGCACATTTTTTTTATGGTGACAAAACCAGCCCCCTGTCTGCCACAAATCAGGTCTTTTTTTTGTTATACTATGTTACACAATCTTTTTAGAACCTCTAAATAGAAAGCTTGATTAACAGTCTGACCTGGTGGAATGGACTCCAAATGCACTATCTCCCTCACATCAGCAGAGCTTTTTACAGTTTTTCTTAGGGGGGGGGGCACCTCCTCATCTATTATTGTGGTAGTCTATCCCCAAATATGTTATATCTCTGAAGCATCACTATCTACAGACTTCATATCTGCATCAGGATAATCAGTCAGAACAAAGCCAGGGGCCAAATAGAGAATAGACCAACAGGTTCTCATATGTAAGTTCAAAATGAAGCTAATAAATTAAAACAAGTCCATAAAAGCCACAATAGACCTTGAGAATAGTGTACCTGAATTCAGAGATCATTTCAAGAACAGGTTTGACACATTGTGGACTAATTACATAAAACAACAGGAGTTGTGGAAAGATAGCTAAGGGAGCGCACGTGAAGAAAACAAAGAAGATTAAATAAAAATCAGGAAATAAAGAACAAACCAAAATGGAGTCACAAATAACTGCAAAACTGCACTGACCATAGAGTATACAAAGCAAAGAGATAATTGTTGTTAGGGGCCATTGAGTAGGTTGTAATCTTGTCTTCTTTCCTGTCTTTTTTAATACCTTTTGCTTTTTCATGAATGATGTTCTCGAGTCCTCCAACAGATCATCTGGACTTCGGTGACTTAAGTGTTCATCAAATCAGTCCAGATGTGCTCAAATGCTGGTGGGGTAGACGCATGGCCATATTTCCACTCTGGGGGACTTGTTTTATTTTCCATCAACTTCAAACTTAACTTACATATGAACAATTGGTGGTTCATCCCACTGTCGTTTCCTGGCTTCGTTTTAGTGCTTCTCTATCGTTTCTTCCCAGGGATGTAGTCGATTTGATTTCTATGTATTCCATCCGGAGAAGTCAGTGTGTATAGCAGACTTTTGTGTTGTTGAAAAACTGTATTTGCTATGACTAAGTCGTTGGTCTTTCAAATTCAATCATGGACTTTTCAGCTTTGTTTCTAGCCTCATGTCCCCCTTTCCCCAGCTACTGTTCCCTCTTGGCTTCCTACTTGTACATTTCAACTTTCAATAAGTACAAATGCAACTTAATGTTTGATCAAATTCAGACCGAAGACATTCGTAGAACTAGCCAGTTTTTCAGCACTGGTTTTTGTGGCAGGTGCATACATTTGAATAATAGTATTGGTTGGATTTCCTCAAAGGTGGACAGAGATAACCATATCACAGACAGCATTATACATCAGAGTAGATCGTGAAATGTGCCTTTGGACCATGAAGGCATGCCATTCCTCTTGACTATTTCATTCCCGGCATAGTAAATCACAGGCTTTTCTGATTCAAAAAAGCTAATGACAGTTCATTTCTGCTTACTAATGCCTAAGATATTAATCTTTATATATTCCCCTTATTTTTGATTAGTTCCAATTTTCCCAAATTCATACTTTGCACATTCCGAGTTCCAAACAGTATCAGATTTTTCAGCTCTTTCTTCCCCCATAGCCCATCAACAAAGGAAGACTCCAAAGCCTACACACCATTCATGCCAGCATGGTTGACTCTCCTCCAAGAAAGTAGCTCCTCCTCAGTCACAGTTGAGTGCCCCTGACCCGAAGGGCTCATCTCCAGCACTATCTCCCACGCAGCCTTCCTCCCATTCATCAAGCCATCAAAAGCTGGCAATGTTTTGAAGCTAAGCATAAGGTTTTCAGCAGCTACTTCCCTGAAGTGGGCAGCCAATTCTTTCTTCGTTGTTCTTAGTCTGGAAGCTCTGCTGAAACCTGTTCCCTTTGGGTCATTGTGCTGACGTTTGAAACAGTGGCATAGCTTCTGAAATCATAGCAAGACACAAGCCACCACAGTAAGACAGGCTGACTGACAAGTGGGGAAAGCAAGCAGAAGATGTGCTTAAATAAAAAGTTGAACAGAAGATGCCAAGGGTGGCTTTCAGAAACAAAGTAAAGCGTTGTAATGAAATGTGCAAAACCCTAAAACTAAATGAGGTGAACAAAGCCATCATTTCTAAAACTAATGAAGAATCATCTGATTAACTAAAGAAGAAACCCAAGCCTATTTTGCAATATGAAAAGATTCAAAGACTCTGGAAGTATCCAAAGAAGATAGTTATGCAGAGTCAGGATAGCCAAAAGAACGGGCAACTGTCAAACATTTCAGCAGGTAGCATGGGATCCCAAGATGCCAAAGCCCCTCCATGAGATCCGCTATGAGGTATCAAGCAGTTGTAAGAAGATGAGGCTGCATTTGAACACCTCCAACTTCCACTCGTCTGGTCTTCATTTGGTGTGTTGCTTGCCTGCCAAGTCTGCTTACCTTGATTCACTTGTCTCTGCAGACAGAATATGTTGATCCTGGGAGACATCCGAAGTTCCTTCCAACAAACATTATGAATGAAACCAGTTGAGGGGAGTACATTCTGATGAATGGCAACTCCATGACTGTCCAAATGGAATGGTTCTCCATAGGTCTTTTTGGTTTGGTTTTGTTTTTTAATACTTTTACTGGGTGCTCTTATGTCTCTTATCACAATCCATACATTCATCCAGTGTGTCAACCATATTTGCACACATGCCTCCATCATCATTTTTTTTTATGTTTGAAATGAGCTTGCAGGTCATTCAAGACTCCAAGTCCACTTCAGCTTTACTTTTCCTCCTTTTATCGCCACTCAGACCAATACATAGAGGGACAGGAATCTGGAGGGTACCATCATCATTTTCAAAGTATGCTCTTGAAACCTGAGACCTGATATCAGCTCCCCATTTCTTCCCCTTCCTCTCCCACTTTCCCTCCCTCACAAACCCTTTATAAGTTATAGATTATTATTCCCATAACTTACTCCATCCTCTGTCGCCCCTCACCCACTTTTCCATTATTCATCCCCCTGGGAGGGGATTCCAATAGATGCCTATGATCGAGTCTTCCTTTCTCCCCCCTAATCCTACAGGTATCTCAACTCTCATTGTTGGCCTGGGGGAGTTATCTTTCCTGGATTCCCTGTGTTGGGGGCTCTTATCTGTAGCAGTGTGCATGCTCTAGTCTAACCCAATTTGTAAGGTAGAATTGAGGTCATGAAAGTGGGGTGAAGGAAGCATCAAGAACAAGAAAGTTGTGTGTTTCATCAGTGCTATTCCCTGAGACCTCTTTGTGAGGGGATGTCCAACTGTCTACAGATGGGCATTGGGCCTCCACTCCATGGCACCCCTCCCATTCACCTTGGGTATGGTTTTATTCTGGGTCTTAGATGCCTGATACCTGATCCTATTGACACCTCCTGCTCACAGGCTGGTGTGCTTCTTCCATGTGGGTTTTGTTGCTTCTGAGCTAGATGGCCACTTGTTTATCTTCAAGCCTTTAAGACCCCAGATGCTATATCTTTTGATAGCCAGACACCATCAGCTTTCTTCACCACATTTGCTTAATCACCTGCCTTGTCTTCGGCGATCATGTCAGAAAGGTGAGCATCACAGGGTGCCTGAGAGCTGGTTTTTACTTTTTTGAAAGAGAGGTACCAAACATTTATTCTGAGACATTGCTGGATGGAACCAAACCTTCAACCTTTCCATAAGTAGCTAAGAGTGTTAACCATTGGCACCACCGAGGGACTATTACCATATATACCTTAAATTTTTTTTCAGGTACTTAAAATCTAGGCTACTTTGCTTGAGAAGCTATGTCATTAATCTCGATGCATCTGTTCTTTAGCTAATGTTTATGAAAAAGATATTCATTTAAAGGTCAAATATGTCAAAAATAGGTGGGATTAGCATTTAAATGTGAAAAAACTGTGGTTAACCTCAATCTATCTTTTTATTCTTTACTATACTACATAGCCTGAAGTGAAACTTATTATTTAAAAAATCTTTTTCAAAAAAAAAATCTACCTACCCCCTCCACTATCATGATCCCAATTCTACTTTACAAATTCGGCTGGACCAGAGGATGTACACTGGCACATATAGGAACAGGGAATTCAGGACAGATGATCCCTTCAGGACCAGGGGTGAGAGTGGCGATACCAGGAAGGTGGAGGGAGGGTGGGGTGAAAAGAGGGAAGTGATTACAGGGATCTACATATGACTTCCTCCCTGGGGGATGAACAACAGAAAAGTGGGTGATGGGAGACATTGCACAGTGCAAAATATGACAAAATAATAATTTATAAATTATCAAGGGTTTATGAGGGAGGGGGAGCAGAAAGGGAAGGGAAAAATGATCAGATGCCAGGGGCTTAGATGGAGAGCAAATGTTTTGAGAATGGTAATGGCAATGAATGTACAAATGTGCCTGACACAATGGATGGATGTATGGCTTGTGATAAGAGTTGTATGAGCCTCCAATAAAATGATAAAAAAGAAAAATAATAAAGGCAGTTCGTAACATGGACAAAAGAATTGAAAATGCTGATCACATAGACATCTTCTGTTACTATATAGAAAAAAATAAACAAACAAAAATCTCCAGGTTTATTATATGGGATGCTGGCGATGAGTTCTGCACAAGCCGTCCTTGTAGAATTGTATTGTACCAGGGCTCTCAGTAGACTTCCTATAAATTCATTTGCCCATGTTCCAATGAGTTCATGCACATGTTCAGCTAGATTACTATTTTATAAATGTCATTGCTACTTACTAAGTGAGAGCTTGTATTCAGTAGGATGGCATATTATCTGGTGTTAATGAAAAACATCACAACCGTCTTCTCTCATACATAAATACTCTATATTAAGAAGTAGGAAATTTCAAACCTTCAAGTAAAAGGGAAAATTTGAGATTAGATGCAAACCATGCTCTGTTGGCACTCTTAAATTAAGAAAATACATAGGACACAGCTCTGGTGGCTCCACTCTAACAAAGTGACTCTTCCACTCTGTGCATAACAGCAGGTGGTAAAGTGGCATTATAAGCCAGTCACTTACACTTCAAGCACAAAGGCAAAGGATCCATTTTACTTTTAGAGTTAGCTTAAATCATTGTGTTACACTTGTCTACATATATTAAAAGACAATAGTAAAAATTTTAAAGTTTGCTTATCTCCAAAGGCAAACACATATGAGATATAACAATGCTCATATTGTTTTTCTTTTCTTTATCTTTCTTTGAATTTTCTTCCAAAACTGCTTTCTTATAATTGGACTAACCCATGATAGCACACTGCATTCTCTAAAATATTTTTAAGATAATAGATATTGTTTTCTTATAATCCCATATTTAAGAATATCATCTATAATAGGCAAGGTGTAGAAAATTGTATGCTTCCTTGAAAGATAGGAAGAGAAATACCATATGATCCAACAATCTCTACAGCTGGGATGTCCTAAAATCAAAAAACAAGATATGTAAGATTAACAGATTTTTGTACACTCATTTTCACGTTATAATAGCAAAAAGATAGAAACAATGTAAATGGCCATCAATCAAAACTGGATAAGCAAATTATGGAACATATACACAATGAGTACTGGACAACACGAAGGAACAAGGATGAATCTGCAGAAGTCTTCGTAACATAGAAGGACCTGGAGTCTATGCTGATGAGTGAAATAAGTCAATCATAAAAGGTGAAATATTCTGAGACCCCTACTATTAAGTGCCATGAAAATTTTTTCACACTCAAATTGAAAATCTTTGATGATTACCCTGGATAGAAGGGAAAAGGAGGGTAAATTACTGGTGGGAAGTTATACAGGTATTCACTTGGGTGCAAAGAAAGGCAATTTACACTAAGAGGGGAGTTTTCAAAAATATTGGAGTTCAGGGAAGACATTGGGGAATCTTCAGAGTTAAAGGAAGGAGAGGTAGTGCTATTATGTCCACTTCCTGCAATAATGATATTAAAGAGATCTATAGATGGGCACATGGCTGATGGATATGGGAGGGAAAGTGGAAGTATAGCCACAACTTTATACGGGCTTGACACAGGATACTGTCTCTCACAAGGAGACCTAATAGTCCTCTGGCTAAATGTTGGACCGCTCATCACAAGGTTGGAGGCTCAACCTCCCAGCTGCTCCATAGGATATAGAGGAAGCTGCCTGCCCTGGCGACGGTTTACAGTCTTCAATTACTATCAGTCTCATGGACTTGGAAGCTGCGTGTTTGATTATATATCTTTGCTGTAAATATAGTTAGAAATGCAGTAAAGTGACAGGGTTCTGAAATGTCTTAGACATAATCACACACCGAACACCTTGAGTCACAGGTCTAGTATCTTAGGCCCATCATCTCAAGGGGCATCAAGATCAACTGGCATGACACAGTCCTTGTGGCATACTTCGGCGATTGCTGACAATGATTTTAAAAGTTGGTATGCAGCCATGTAAGGTGCAAATATTGGTTTCCCCAGAGGAAAAAGCTTGAAGAAATTGAAATCAGTTATTCCATTAGACTAAAGGTCATGACAACATCAATCTCTACAATCATGACACAAGGAGAACTAGACTGTGCTCTGCCTCCACAGTCACCTGCTGCTAAAAGGGTCACATTAGTGGGTTCCACATAGATGGGGAGGAAAATTAAAAATCATAAAGAAGCTTAGTAGCTGACTAGAGACTGGTGGAAACTACTGCCCCCACCTGCCTCCAGACTATGGTCTTCAGTTCCCTTCAAGTCTAGAAATGAACTCAGCGCAGACTCCATTTTTTAGCTAAATCGATCTCTAAGGAAAATAGGAACGCCATGGAGGCACACACTCCTTAGAGGAATCAAGCAGTTGATGTCCAAAGGGCACCATTGAGCCAAAAACAAAGCTCACACACGTTGAGAAAGGAGGAGGAAGGATAACAGAGAGCACAGGGAGAAAGTGAGATGAGTGATGTTACACTGTCGGGATCGCAACCAATGGGATGAAACAAAATGTGTATAAAATTATTAAATGGAACATTGATTAACTCTATAAACATTTGGCCCATGCGCAACACAAAGGCTTTTTTAGACATTCTAAAGTAGTTAAACCAATTAGAAATCATTACCTGAACTTTAAATAAATTGTACTGGTATACTACTACCCTAAATTTAATGGACCATTAGAAAATGAAAACACTTAACTTCTTAGCCTTAAAATTCTATTGAACCAATTCTTATTTTCAAAGAAATTGATTTCTTAGCATGCATCTTCATGTAAGGAAAATATTTTTATCGTGAATTTATAATGGTGTTATCAGTGCAATTATATATACCCTATTGCTATCCCAAATAGCATCATTGTACAATTTAGAAAACATCACCTCTCCCTCCGAGCACTGTTCTGCTTGTTATCTGAAACCAGTATCAGTACACACACACAAAAAATCTATGCTTATGAACATGATTTCTAGTGTTGCACAATGTATAACTTAACCTATTAGATTATGCCAAAACTTTGTAGAAGATAAATTTTCCAATCCATTCAGATCAAATGTTTAATGCACTCTCCACAAATAGTTGAGGTAACACTCAAAGAAGCTGGATTGTAGGAAAAAAAGCAGCAGAAGCAGAATTTGAAGATGGCTTAGTAGTAGCCTGGTTTTTTGGTTGCTGTTTTTTAAATCATTTTATTGGGGGGCTCGTACAACTCTTATCATAATCCATACATCCATCCATTGTGTCAAGCACATTTGTACATATGTTGCCATCATCATGCTCAAAACATTTGCTCTCTACTTGAGCCCTTGGTATCAGCTGCTCAATTTTCCCCTCCCTCCCCACACCCACCTCCCCCATGAACCCTTGGGATGAAGCACTTGCTAATGAAGATTAAGGACTGCAGCCTTTAGTATAGATCACTCAAAGTAAAGAAGATGAAAATCCTCATGTTTGGACCAACAGGTAACATGATAAGTGGAGAAAAGTTTAAAATTGTCTAGCATTTCATCCTGCTTGGAAGCACAATCAATGCTTATGGAAGCCCCAATATCGAGCTCAAAGGATGTGTTGCCTTGGGTAAATCTGCTGTACTCAACCTCTTTAAAGAACTGAATAAACAAAGATGCACCTGAACCTGCAACAAAGATGCACCTGAACCTGAAACAAAGATGCACCTGAACCTGCAACAAAGATGCACCTGAACCTGCAACAAAGATGCACCTGTACTAAACCTCTTTAGAGAGAACTGAGTAAACAATAAAGTGGACCTGACTCAAGTCAGGGTATTTTCAATACCCTGACATGCACTTGAAAGTGGGACATTAGATATGGAAGACTACAGATGAATTGATTCATCTGAATTGTGAAAAGAATATTGAAAGTATCAGTAACTGTCTAAAGAACAAACTGATCTGCCTTGGAAGATGTATGACCAGAGTGCTCCACAGAGGCAAGGATGCCAAAACATTGCCTTCACATACTTAGAACATGTTGTCAGAAGAGATCAGTCCCTGGAGGAGACCATCATGTTTGGGAAGTTAGGTGGCAATGAAAATGAGGAAGGCCCTCAACAAGATGGATTGACACAGTGGATCCAACAGTGTGCCCAAGCAAAGGAACACATGTGACCACGGCACAGGACTAGGCGGCATTTCCTTCCATTGTTTGTGAGTTTGCTATGGGTGGAAGCTAATTCGCTGGCACTTAACAACAATGACAACCCAGAGGTTTTGAGATAGGTTTTCAAGTCAATAAAGCACACACACATACGTACACACGTTAACTTGGGAACTATCCTATTTGGATCAAACAACATGATAATCATCAAGCACATAATTGGAAACTAGTTACATTTTCCTTGAGAACAAATATAACAAAACACAAATGGACATAAGCTATAAATATAAATTTCTGACGAGAGCTATTGAATGTCAGGTAATGTGTCAGGACAGCCTTGTTATTTAGCCATGGTTCTTAGCTTTGCTGAGTAGTAGGATCAATTACAGCATTTAAAAAATATATTGATGCCTTACCCCAGGCCAGTTTAATCAGAATCTCTGAATCTAAGCATCAGTGGTTTTGAAACTTCCCAAAATGGTTGCTGATACCAACTCAGAGATTAGAAACTCTTCAATAGATGGTTTTAGGTTTAATACTCTATCCTGAAAGAGCCCAGAAGATTGGTCTTTACATTTTAGTGTCATCAGAATGCCTTGTTGTTACGTGGCATCTAATTGGTTCTGTCCCAGAGTGACCCCATGCACAACAGGGACACTACCTGCCTGGTCCTGCACCAGCCTCACAATTGCTCCTATGCTTGAGCCCATTGTTGGAGCCACCGTGTCACTCCATCTCATTGAGGGCCCTCCTCTATTTTGAGGCCCTCTCCTTTACCTAGTCCGATATCCTTCTCCAGGGACTGGTCTCTTCCGACAATATATACAACACACATAAGGAAGTCTCGCCAAGCTGGTCTCTGACCCAAACAGGCTTGGTCGACCTTTTGGCAGTCCATGGTACTTTCAATATTCTTCTTTAGCATCACAATTCAAATGTATGTACTCTTTTTCAGTCTCCCTTATTCAATGTCCGACTTTCACATGCATATGAGGCCACTGAAAATACCATGGCTTGGGTCTGGCGCACCTCAGTACTCAGAGTAATGTTCTTGATTTTCATTTCTCTAAAAAGATCTTGTCCAGCAGATTTACCCAAACGAATGTGTCTTTTTATCTCTTGATGGCTGCTTCCATGAGCACTGATGGACTGTGCTTATGAGCAAGAAGAAATCTTTGGCAACTTCAAACTTTTCTCCACGTATCATGACACCACCTAGTGATCCAATTGTGAGGAGGATTCTGACCTTCTTTCCATCAACTTGCCATCCATACTAAAGGCTGCAATCCTTGATCATAAGAAACACTAGGAGGGTACAATAAAACTGTACTTCCTGGGCCTCCTCCCAAATGCATGAGTCTGTAGATGCTGAGGCTGCTGGTCTGAGCCCGACTCTTGAGCAACCAGTTACTCAAATGTCGGGGACAGCCACACTGACCTCCCACAGAGCTTTGAAGGAACGCAGAATCTCAAGCCACAGCACAGAACAATTGGATCAGAATCTGAATTTTCACAAAACCCTCTGGTGATTCGTAGAGTAATTAACATTTCAGAAAGCGTGGTGTAAATTATACCCCTACTTTGGCCAAGAGGACTAGGAATGGGATGGAACAGGATCTGGAACTGCCGGTAACTTGAGCGCTAACCTTCGAAACCCTTCAGCACTAACAGTGTCGTGCAGAAATTCAAGCCTCGTGTTGCCAGGTATTCCAATATCTCAAAAAATGTGAATCTGGATGCTTATGTGAAATCTCCCAACTGTAAAATATTGGCAATTAATTCAAAGGTCTCATAACGTCTTCTAGGCTAAATAAAACATGCCCGTGGGCCATAGTTCGCCCACCGCCTTAATGTAACCCCTAACCTAAAAAAAGTCGATCGTAACTTAAGTTAGTTTGGGGGAAAATGTTGGAGATGCCTTTAGAACACTCTCTTTAAAAGCTTTAGATAAATGGTATCTTTGGTAACATAATTATTTTCCATTGGGCATAGTTTGTCTGACAAGAACTCAGCAAAGCAGCAGAAATGAATGTTAGACAGGGCAGCTTTGAAATATAAGTTATGGGAGAAAATTTATGCAGCTTTAAGGCAGGAAGCAAGAGAGGCTGCCCAATGCCTCGGGAGGGCCTTTGAGAACATGAGATGTGAGAGCAATCCATCTCAAATGGGAAGGTTTGAGGCATTTGATTATGTTTACTAATAAATACAACCATGGGCATGGAAAATATTTTAGTCACAAGCCTTTAGGAATGAAAGAACAGCTGCCTTATGGATGTAGAATTTATACTCACTTATTAAGTAAGTATATCAGTTCCAAAGTAATATCAGTTCCATAGTATCTCTCCATTTTTATATAAAATTATTGAATTTTATCATTTCCTTTTAAGAAAAAATAGTTTAGGGGGTGGAAAAACTACAATCGAGATATACAAATAGGCTCAAAGCACTATATTGTGAGGATCTTGGGCCGTCATCATGCCATCCCTTTTTAAAGATACCTTAGAAACTTGTAAACCATCTAGAAAATAACAAGAAGGGATCTTTCAGCAAGGTCAGTTAGGACTAGAAAGTGCACAGCAGGCAGCTAAGCCGCCGAAAAGAACCATGAAAGTCAAATGATGTGTCTGAGAAGGAGAAAGGCGAACAGGAAAGTGATGAGAACTGCTTATTACTTCCCTGGAACAGGAGTAAACAAGCAGTTTCCTAAACACATGGAATGAAACAGAAAAGGCTCAGGAAACTTTCCAGTCACCTCTCAGTAGGCTCTGCTTGTGACTATATCTCCTTTAAGAAATGACCCTAAAAATGTTTTTTTTTTTTTTTTTTTTTAAAGAAGTGACCCTTTACTCCATAATCTCAAATGACACTCCCGGATCACAAGCCCATTTCTTAGTCTGTCATAAAAGGTGTTCACGATACAAGGACAGTTTAGCTCTAATCCTCTTAAATCAGAAAGCATTAACTCATCTCTTTCCAAAGCCCTCCAATCAGCCCAGCAATTAAGACAATAGGTCCTTGTCTGCACGCTACAGACATATCTTTAAAACGGGCAAGTGTCTGCCATTGGAGTAATGAAGTAAACCTTAAAGTTTAGCAGGATGATTTGGGGTCAACATTTGAAGAACTACTATTATCTCATAGTTGATTCTAACACCAATATGTTTTCATTATTTTTCAAGTTGAATATTCAAGACACACGCATGAGGCAAACATATACTAGATGACATTATTTCCTTTAGCAAGGAAGACGCACATCATATAGAATAGTAAATAGGAGAAGACAGATAGGCTTTGACAGTTCTACAAACATAAAGGGAGTTTCACTTGATGCTGCCATGATTAGCGGCTTCAAGTGTAAATGATCCTACAACCTCACAGGTTCCAACACTTATTTGTCCTACTGCCCCACTCTCAGGAAAAACCCTTCCTTAACGCCTCCCCTGAAAATGAAATCTTAGGTATAGATCCAGATCTAGCTATCAGTGCCCTTACCCAGAACAAAGTATAGCCATCTACTTTTATAGCCCACACCGCCCTCTGGACACTTTCAGTGCCCCCGGGGCAGTCTTCCCACTGTGGAAAATACGGATTCTAAGATAAGCATTCACTTTGGGAGTATTTTTATAAAGGGCCAAATTGAGTGCATGATGTGTAGATTATTGTTCTGAAAATCCGAAGTCCATTGTGTTTACCTGTGCCTGTGAGAAGCCACAATACACAGTACAACACATTAAAGACACTCTATATTAAAATGCCTTCACTTTTTCAGTTATTCTATGTCAGTGGTTCTCAAACTTCCTCATGTTGTGACCCTTTCATACAGTTCCTCGTGTGGTAATGACCCCCCCAACCATAAAATTATTTTCCTTGCTACTTCGTACGTGTAATTTTGCTACTGTTATGATTCGGGCAGACCCCTGTGAAAGGGTCATTCGATCCCCATAAGGGCCGTGACCCACAGGTTGAGAACGGCTGCTCTAGATGAAAATGCACTCACCTCTTATGTTTCTTTATAAGCAAGAAGAAGAAAGACAGTAACATTTAATCATGGCCTAAAATCTCTCAGGCCCTGTGCTTAACAAAATCACCAGTCTGATGGGATGTTGAAGGAGACAAGCTTTATGGTCTCTTTAATTAAAACTCTCTCTTTTCTGTGGAATATTTGAGCAATTTGATATGTAAATCCTAACCACAGTAAGTCACAGAATTAATTGTGACTTAGAATTAATTGCCTGTCAATTATAGCCTTATTATTCTACAAAAAGAAACTCCTTTACCTATGGGTCAATCTTAAATCCAAAACTACAGAAAGGATATGCAGTAGAAAAACAACAATTGTCTCATCCTGACTATGTTGACATAGTACATGATAAAAATAGAACCTAAGAGAGGAGAGAAACAGAGGAGGAAAATAGTATTTTATGTTCATACACAGAGCTTAATGCAAAATGTTTCACTTCACATATTCTTCATTTTTTATCACAAATTCAAAAATATTATTTTAATAGTTCAGTCATTAGCCACTGTTGTGTTCATACCCAGCTACCATGCAACATATCTAGTTATATGGGAAGAAATAAAATGCAGGGCTTTCTGGTTTGTGAAAGTCATTAATATGCATGAGAGTGCAGCTTGCCCCTTGTGGAGATGTAGAAGGTTCTTGTTAGCAACCTCCCAGACGTCTCCATATGTGGCTGTCTCTTCATTTGGAACTTGCCTTGGCCAGTGAATTTCCGAAGGCACGAAAAAATATGATTGAGCATCCAGGCTTTCCTGATATCTCTTTGCCATCGCCATCAGAAGATTATGCTCCAAGAGGAGAACAAGAAACACCGAGTGGTTTCTCCCCCCCCCCACACCCCTATGCTGGGGTAGGGTGGTATGCTGGGATGGCACCATCCCAGAAACCCCAAGCATGATTTGCCAAGACAAAATCAAAAAGGGTGAAATAGATGCATCTCACAGCTCCATATTGCCCTCTTAATAGCTCTATCATCACACTTACCATATCACATCATCTTGTTCATTATTTTCTATTTTTCACTAGGATAATTTTCTATGGAACTGAAATTGCATTTTTAACCTTGGGGGCAGGTGGTTTGAGGGAGCAAAGGCTTCCTAAAAAGCAAATAAATATTGAAGAATTAAGCAACATAAAGAAATAGCAAATATTCTATTCAAACCCTTGCTTGTTATTCAAATGATTATCAAATAGCTGAAGTACATAAGTGAAAAATGTCCAGCATGATAAGAAAACATAAAGTTTGAGCTCTGCCCCGTAAGAGAGTGGAACAAAGGCTTCTTGTAGTAGATGATGCTTGAGTAAGCTAGCATCAGGCCTTGAGTAGACAACTAACTCCATGTGTTGGAGAACCTTGTTTAATGGGTTTCAATGGCGGATTTTTTCAGAAGCACTTGAGGAAGTTTCTCTACAGATGAAGCAGGAGTAAGAGCCACTGGAGAACGTTGGAATGGGTTAAGCTAAGCAGATGGAATGCGGCAAACCAGGACACGGTGGGTGAAATGGCACAGTCTTTGTGGGAAACAAGCTATCGATTGCTATCTTAGTCTGGACTTGGAAGCCAGGAGCATGAGAGTCCAAGGCTGAAGGAATGAATGTCCATGGTTCATCACAGGGGTCAGTGTCTTCCACGGAAAGAGCTTGGATTTGATTTCAGGGGCAATGGGAAGCAAAGAAATGATGCAGAAGATCAACATGACCAGCTTTGTAGCTTTGAGGTTTGAAACAAATCTCTGATGAAAGTAGCAGGAGGAATAAAATCAGTGACTAGATGAAGAAGTGTTTTAAAATATGTGAACCTGAAGGAGCGTTATGAAGAGCTGCAACATGGAAGAATGTAAAAGGCTCCTCCTGTGTTTATTGTCCGCAGACAAGTTTTTACGTGGGCGCGCAAACAACTGATACTGAATGAATAAGAAGAGGCAAACAACGGAAAGCAATGTTTTGTTTGCTGTTGCAAAAACATGAGTCACAATCCATGAGTGGCCAGCCAACAGGCATTCATCAAAAAGGTAGAGGGAGAATCGACAGATAGTGCAGTCAGAGGAAATAAAATCCCAAGAATAAAGAAAGGATCAATAATCCAAATGCAGCACAGAGATGCAGTTAGATAGGACTGAGAAAGCAATTATTGTCTTTGGTCATTTTGCCTTTCCCAGGCAGTTTGAATAGACTACTGGGGGTGAGAGCCAGACAAACACTAGCCTGAAGAATGACGCAGTAGAGAAGAACAAGCAGCACATCCTCCTGAGGCTGCAAACCCACGTGGATGGGGTAGATTTGCCCTAATCTAATTGTCCTATTTTTATGGAGCAGAAATAGCCTTTATGCTTTTAGCACATATCACTGACGATCTTTATCAAAATGGCTCAAAGATAGAGTCATCTTCCTCAGCCTGAGTATAGAACTTCAATCACAGTAAAAAAGGCATTATGGATGAGAAGTACCTCCATAGGTCTCCTAAATGAATGTGCTTGGGACACATGCCTGAGTGGTGCGATCATTAAGCGCTCAACTACTAACCAAAGGTTGGCAGCTCAAACCAGGATTTTGAACCAGTTTGAAAAGTTTGGTCAAGGCTCACAGACACAAGGGTTGCATACATACTGTTTAACAGCCAAATACCTCTGTGCCCAATGCTTTGACCTGAACTGAAGAAAGGTGGCTTTGCCCAGCTCAGACAGGAGCCAGCCCAGACATTCAAAGTTGTGAGGTCTGAGTGGGCCATTGCGTTCCATTTCCACTCTGGTCAAAATCTGACACCTTGAGAGATTTGGTTGCTCTGCGATCTGTATACTGTCCTTATTTTCATGGGTCATGAACAGGCCATTTGAAATTAGTCTTAGTCCCTGCTTTAAACCCAGTTAGAGGCCCCTCCACAGACAAGCCGGTAAACCCCGTAGAGCAGGGCTATCCCACATGTAAAGACCCCTGAACCCAAACTGGCTGAACGGCAACCAACAATCACTTCAGAAATGACAAGATCTTTGTGGGGATGGAATGCTATCCTACACATATGTCAAAGAGTAAAAAGACACGACTGTAAAACGACCTAAAGCTTTATTTGGGCCACCCCATCACATCATTAGTATTTACAAGAATGTGTTAGGTATGTCTAACACTATATTTAACCCATGTGTATTAAAAAAACCACAAATGAAATAGAAGACATGGGGAGGAGTCTCATCCAAACCCACTTCTTTTTTTAAATTTCAAGCATTGCCTCGAAAATAACTTTCCTTTCTATTGGTCACACGCATTGGCTTTACTATCTTGCTTATACCTACATGTTAGGGCTGATATTTAACTAACACTCATGTCCTGTGTTTGCCCCACTGACAGCCAGAGGAACGAAATAGCTGCGGGTTGTCTGGAAATGAGACTGCATCTGTAACATCTGTCTTCATTCAATCAAAACCCAGTGCTACTTACATTTTACGAGTTTACCTGCAACAGGAAACCACTTTAAGAGTTTTAAGACATTCTCCTCCAGGAGGATTAACAGGAAGCTGTACTTTTCATCAAACTTTTCCAACACCTTCTGCCATTTCCCCCATCCTAGCTGTCCAGCTGGATGTCACCACCTTGCGTGCAGCAATGATGGAGTGTCTTATCCAGAGATACTCATTAGAAGAGGTTTTGCTGGAAAGTGAAAATCAGTCATTATGGGAGTAGGGGTGAGGTGAGCAAAAATGTACTGTTTGAACCAAGTTCTGCTCCTAAATCTCTTTAAGTCTAAGTTATATAAAAGTTATGTTCATTTATCATCAAACATTAGTACTTTAAATGATTGTATTCTTATATAGAAACACAAAAGAAACTTTCCAGATACACTACAACATCTTGAACATATTAGTAAATTAATAAAACAAAGAATGCTCTGATGAGCATCAC
Organism: Tenrec ecaudatus; assembly: GCF_050624435.1. Taxonomy (NCBI): domain Eukaryota; kingdom Metazoa; phylum Chordata; class Mammalia; order Afrosoricida; family Tenrecidae; genus Tenrec; species Tenrec ecaudatus. Next base: position 120,138 of record NW_027459558.1, on the reverse strand, counting down.
AAAGCAGTGGCCATTTGTCACCAAGAACTATTGTATGTAAGTCAAAAATTTAAATCCACTGGCTTTATAGTCTGTTAGTGACTGCAGGTTGCACAGTAAGTTGGTGTTCGTATTCTGAGGACTGCCTTTCCCAGGTAATCTGAAAAGCTATTATCAAGCGGCTTTATTCCTCCTTCATCCAAACAACAAATTATCTCTTTCCACCAAAATGACGACATGCCGTAACTTCAGTTACATAGAAGTAAAGCTAGTTATTTGGGGAAAGGAGCAGTACCAATTGAGAAACTAAACAAAATAGCCGCAAAAGTCAAGGAGAAAGAAGCCCAGCATAACACAGCCCTTGTTCAATAGATACAATTTGGCCATCATTTATTTTTTTTTACTAAGTTCAGAGCCCTCTTGTAAAGTATAAATATCTAACAATAACATAGCATTTTGATGCTTCTTTATTCATTTTGAATTTTTCTCATTTCAGAGATTAGTAACAGCCATGAATATCCTCACCCCTTCACAATCACTAAGTGTATATAATTTACTGGTTTAAATAATTTCTATTAGTTCCTTGATTAAATCTGTGTCATATGTACACTTCTGTGCTTTACAGACGCCGTGAAGGCATAACATCGGAGTGCCTGTAACATGTCCTGCTTGCTCCCACTTACAAACATGAAGCAACAATCTGAGATACACTTAACCCTGCATGAGACCGCCTCCTAATGGTACAACGGCACCCAGTAGCTGTGCCAAGTAAATAGACAAAGCTGCATCTCTGGATCCTAGAGTCAGGCCGCCCAGAACGGAAACTGAATCCACCTCTTATTGCTGCTACTTTCTCTCTCTATGTCTTAGTTCCCATATTTAGTAGCTATGTTGTATATGTATAGTATATATATATTAAAATTATCTTTATATATGTACATTATATGTATGTTGTAGAGTGGTTATGAAGATTAAGTCGATACATGTGATAGCATATAATGGATGCTCCATACAGCTTAGTTGGCAGTATTAACATGACTGTAGAGAGGTAAATGTATTTCTGGCCCCTCTAAAAGGGAAAAAAAATGTTACAAAAAAAGTCAAGTCATGTCAGATATCAGCTTACTCTCAAAAACATGTATGTGAAAAGTGAATACAGTACCATCCAAGGCAGGGGTGGCAAGGCCAAAAGCAACCAGAAGAGGTAGGCTGTGAAGTACGCATGTAAGGATCCATTAGGATTTAAGCTGTGGAGATGTCCAACATCCCGTTAGTCCATACAAATTTTGAAACCACATAATGACCTAAAAGTGACAATCATAGTTGAAAGCTTGATGGATTCTTATTTCTAAGGAGTTCTTTCCAACAATCTATAATGTGAAACACTTACATGACAAGTCGTATGACTGGATTAAACCTGGAGAGTCCGGAGGGTAGGAGAATAGGGGTAGAATTACAGACCTCTTTCAACAGCCTGAAACTGTCCATGATGAATAAAGTTGAATTACTACGAGAGACACAATGGAGAAATGGGTGACAAATGAACAGGGAAGCGTCTACTTTGATGTGACATAAGAATAAGTCTACAAGGCACAATAATAATTATGGAGTGCTTATTTTCCATTAGACAGTATTTTAAGTGAGTGACTGACTCATATTAACTTGTTTAACTCTCATAATAACTCTAATTATAGAAAACAAACCCAGTTCTGTTGAGAATTGCAAAGTATAACAATACAAAATTTATCACCTATTACTTAACCAAAGTTAATACATGTCTACTTTCTAGTGATTTCCCTCCTTCCTTTTTCCATCCCTGGTAATTATTAAAGAACGTTTCTTTCTGTGTAGAAACTTTTTCCTGAAATTTTATAATAGTGGTCTTATACAATATTTGTCCTTTGGTGAATGATGTCCTCCAGGTTGATGTGTGTTATGAGGTGTTTCATGGATTCATCAATCTTAGAGTTGTGTGTACGTATCACAATTGTTTATCCATTCATCCATTAAGGGGCACTTAGGTTGTTTCCATCTTTGCTACTGTGAATAACACAGTGAGTATTAGCATGCATATATCAATTCATGTCTCCGGTATATAAATCTAGTGGCAAGATTGCTAGATCATCTGATATTTCTACTTCTTTTGAAGGAAAATTCAGACCTTTTCCACAGTGCTCGCACCATTGTATAGTCTCACCACCAGGCTGTGAGGAGCTCCAATCTCCCCGTACTCTGACCAGTACTTGTTGCTTTTCGTTTTGAACTTTGCTATAATTGCTTGTGGGAGATAGATCTCATTATTTTGATTCTCAGCTCTCTAATGACTAATGGCCACATAGCACATAGCTTGCTCACTGCCGACATAACAATATCAAAAGACTAGTTTCTGCCAAAGGAAGTCATGTGTGGTAAACAGAGGGTCACTGAAACAAGGGAAACCAACACAGAAAGAATTGACACAATTGCTAATCAATGAGCTCAGATATATCAATGATCAAGAAGATGGCATAAAACCCGGAACTGCTTCAATCGTTCATGTTTACGTATCATTCTGTTATACCTTGACTCAATGGGAAATAACAGCAACTCTTATTTTAATTCCCATTTTAGAGAGGAACAAAGAGCCTAAGCAACTTCCGCAAGGATACAGCTAGGAAGTCTACGGCTATTAAGGGCTGTAGAGAGGAATTGTGCACAATCTGACTTTTATTCCCTCTACTACCTTTCTTCCTTCCAATGTCAAGTGGCTTAAGGAATTAACCAGATAAGGTTGTATACAAGCTTAATTCAGAAATATTTGAAAATACATAATGGAGTGTGTGTTTCAGGGTAGAGTCAAGCAGATATTAATAGAGAGTTAATTTGATACTGCACAGGAAGCATATGGATAGGTTAACTACACTATAAATTCCCTTCTTGCCTGTGTAGTATCAAATAAGATATGCTTAGAGAAGTCACACAGCAAAAGAATTAGATAAATTACTATGCTGATCGACACCTCAACCTTACAGAAGGTTCATGTGTTCTAAATTATAGGCAGCAGAATGGGCTGATTGCCTTGGAATCTTTTTTTTTTTATATTATTACTTTTAGTCAGTCATTATCTTACCATTGGGTTTAACCTCATAAGACTACAAAACCCAACAGGGGGTACGTGCTTGAATAAGTAAAACAAAGCACTGTCGTTTTCTAATAGGGTCACAAGTAATGCCGGTAAATTAGTAATTAGGAGACTACCTTTATATAAAGAAAATTTTAAAATTTTAATGGGTTTGAATTACTATAATTAAATAAAGCTCAAACCCAGCAAGATAAAAAGGATGAATGAATGACTTCCCAAGTGAAATAAACTTGTGAGTTATCAGGATTAGGACTAAATCTAGTCATCCCCCAAATCTTTATTAATGACCAGGAAAAGCCTACAATATGCTAATTAAATCTATAAATGCAACTGAGCTCACACGATCTTTCCAAAGGTTAAGCTAGGACAAAAGTTAAAAAGAAACATCTTCACCTTAAGGAAAATATTTTTAATAAGTAGAAGTACTGTCATAAACTCTCACTCAAAGCACCATCAATTATCATTCAACAGAGATGCTCTTTAAATAAAGGTCAAATTCCACATAATCAAACTATGGGAACAGACACATGAAGCTGGCTTTAAGAAAGCTTCACCATTTACATTTTCATTTAGTGTAAAAAACCTCCTGCTTGTTTTTTATTGGTCAAGGGGGAAAAAGACATGAACAATGAAAAAATAAATTTTTCACCTTTATCATTTATACTTTTTTCCCCTTTCTAACTTAATGAACCAGAAACTCTCTGTTTGCAAGTAATAACATAATTATGTCCTTGGGAACTTGTTTTTTATAATGTAGCATTTATTCTTTAGCTCTCAGGTCATTAGTTCAGAATTATATGTTTTTCTCATAACAACTGATAACAATAAATTCTTATATTACATCCCAAAAGAACTATGAAAAAATGCCTACTAGTCAATTCATTCAAAACATATACAATGCAACAGTAGAATGGGGGAGATTTTGACCAAGAAAAGAAGCTCAACATTGAGTATATTTTTATTCAGATATTTTATCCACAATATTGAATTTAGTGTATTATAAATGATTGTCCAAGAAAGCACAATAGAATTACTTGTATCATAAAGTTCATTTTTAGTATTCAAATCAAGCCTGTAACAACCTAATTTAGAAAAACGTAAGACAATCCTTCAGTTCTGTACAGCTTTCCACCCCAGTTTCCAAAACAACCTCAAACCTCACTACCCTGAAGTCAATTCCAATCCAGAGCAACCCTAACAACAGAGTAGACTTGCCCCTGGGGGTTCTGAGGTCACAGATCTTGACAGGAGCAGAAAGGCTCCTGGTTGCCCCTAGCAGCAGTGGGTTCTACGGTTGACCTTGTGCTTAGTGGCCCAATAGGGAGCCTATCTTCCCACCCCGGTTTATAGAGGCTTCCTGAGTTCATGCAAGCTATCCACTTGTTGCCCACTGAAAGATGATTTCCCTCCTTTGAGGAAGACATATTATTAAATTACATCTTCAACTTATCTCCTGGGCAGACAAAAAGACAAGCATGCTGTGCTAAACCTCAAGCATTTGGAAAGTTTTATTTATTTTTTAAAGTTTGCTGACAATAGCTAAAAATTTAGGTGTTTTCATCTGAAAAATACATCGTGTCTTAAAATGCCAAGCAATAACAATGGTAGACATTCTCATCTGGAAATGACCAGCTACTGCCAAAAAAGAATCTAACTCTTTCATCCCTAAGTCTCCAGGTCCCAGTTCATGCCTAAAAGGGTGGGATTAATATGGATCACAATGATTGACATAAAATCACCCCCTCCACCCCCAGAGCGGGAGGAACAACAGAAACAGTGGGGAAGGGAAATATTGGTCATTGTAAGGTATAAAAATACTTATAATCTATAATTTATCAAGCGGTCACAAGGGTGGGGGGTGCGAAGCAGAACTCATACCAAGGGCTCAAATAGAAAATGTTTAGAAAAGAATGATGTACAAATATGCTTGATACAATCGATGTACGGATTGTTATAAGAACTATAAGAGCCCCCAATAAAATTATCTTTAAAAAAAGACTCGACTTTAGTACAGGGTATGAATCCACATCTTTTGTTTCCTTGGCATTCCTGTAAGCATATTTAAATATATACTAGTCCTTTACATAGCATGGAGATTAATGTTCATGTTTCCACTACTCATGAGGGATTCCTGTCTAATTAAAGAGCAACATGTAAGCTCATCAAACTGAAAGCAAGTACCCCCAAAAGTGTGAAGGTGTGCTGAGATTAAGAGTAATTAGGTAGGTAGGGTTCAATATTGCTTCCTTTTGCTGTTGTTGTTGTGTTGTTTGCCTGGGTGCTAGTTCTCCCCATGGTTTCCTTAGTATGGAAATAAATAACCTATAAGGTTACTGAGTCCAAGTCCCCACCAAACAGGGTGAGTTGTAGTCAATTAAGATGGTAACTTCTAGCCACGATTCCCACTTCTGGACTTTATATGCCTGTGGTCATGGTCCCTTGTTGGAGGTCTTCTCTCTACCAGGGGGCAGTACTATAGTGGGAGTTAGACTTCGCTTTTTGTTGAAGGGGTGAATCAAGCCATGCCCTTGGTTTCCTTGAGCCCTACTCTACCTTGATGGAGAGTGTGATTTTAAAAACATCCTTTGTTTTCCTTGGATATTTAACCATAAAACACAAGAATTTTTAATTTCAGGAAAAAATTTTGTTTTTATTCTTTACTTTCATAGTTTATCTATCTATCTATATATATATATATACATTTAATTAAAGGTTACGAAAATGTCACACTCGGCGTTATAGGGATACTGGTTCCATCATACAGTTATAACACACATAGCCTCACCTGCAAAATCAGACCTTTATTTGCTGGCTGAGCTTTGGTAGAAGCAAGAAACCTGTGGTGAGTTTTGGACATCTTTGGTTTCTGGCTCTGGACCCTGCCTGTGGCTCACTGCTGCCTGACCTTCAGATTTGGACTAAATGCCACCCACCAACCACATGAGACACGTGCTCAAAGATCTAAAAGGCTCTGTGGGCATTGCAGCAAATGGGAGGCCCCAGGGACATTAAGGAATTATTCAAAGGAGGAGGCGGAGGAAAATGGAGTAGATCAGCATCTCAGAAGAGTTGGCTATTAGGCACACCAATGATTTCCACCTCATTTGGACTAGTCTAGTGTAAATTCTTCTGAAAGAAATTATTACCACACCAGGCTATTATCAGATTCAGAATCATTGATAAACTTTCATTAAGGACTGAAAATCTAGTTCAGAAATTCCATTTCTGATATGGCAGCTTGAGCAGTTCTATGGAACCCCGAGAAAAAAAAACCCATAAAAATAATTATATATAAACCTAACCTAACTAATTACCATAAATTAGTGCTGACTCATTGTCATTTTAGTGAGTACATATATGATTGTGTGTCGAAGAGTTTACCCTCAATGATTTTTCAAAAGTAGATAGGCAGGCTTTCCTTGGGAGGAGATGATGTCGTTAGCTTGTTATGTGCAGTGAGGTTGTCCAACTTCTAATGACCCACATACAACAGTGCATTCGATGATCCGGTCCTCCCCAACCTCACACTTGCTGCTACATCTGAGTGCATTCCTTCAGCCACCGTGTCTATCCATTTCCCGGGTTTTCCTTTCTCCCACTGTTCCTCCTCTGCAACCAGCACGACATCCTTCTCCAGGGACTGGTCTCTCCTGATAGCATGTGCACGGGATGTGAGACAGAGTCTTAGCATTGATTGCAAGGAGCATTCTGATTTAAGACAGAGTTATTCGCTCTTCAGAAAGACAATAGTACTTTAATATTCTTCACCACCACCATAATTGAAATATATCAATTCTTCTTCAGCCTTTCTTATTTCACATGCACATGAGGCAACCGAAAAAACCACGGCTTGAGGAAGGTACACCTTACTCCACCAGGTGACATCCTAGCTTCTCGACACTTTAAAGAGCTCTTGGGCAGCAGAGTTTCCCAATGCAATACACAATTGGATCTCCTGAGTGCTGCTTTCATGGATATTGATTGTAGATCCAAGCAATAGGAAATGTTTGACAGCTTCAATCTTTCCTCCTTTATCATAGTATTGTCTATTGCTGCCATTGTGAGGATTTGGGTATTATTTACATAGAATTAAATTCTGTACTGAAGGATCCAGTCCTTGAGCCTTATCAGCAAGTACTTCAAGTCCTCTTTTAGTTCAGCAAGCAAGGTTTTGTCATCTACATCTCAAAGGTTGTTAATAAGTGTTCCTCCGATCTAGGTGTCTCATTCTTTTTCATATCATCCAGCTTCTTGGTTGAATAGGTACAGTGATGGGATATAAATCAGAGAAGCAAAACCAATGATGCTTATTTTTGTGTATATAAAAAAAGAAATTTATATCAAGAAGGTGGCTCATACAGTTATAGAAGCAGGTAGGTCCTGTGCAGTTCAAGCTCATGGGTCAGATCTTAAGCTTAATTAATGGGGAAAGAGTTTACTTTATTCTTCCCACAACTGCTTGGCTGTTCACGTAAGACTCCATCAGGAAGGTTATTACATTATGTTATCACATCATGGGAGGATCCTGCCCCAGCCAACTTAACAGCAAACAGAAATTCTCATAGTATATAACCCTCGCGCATACTTTTCCTGATATTAAAACACATAATATATCCTTGTTCTATTCAAACAATTGTCTCTTGGTCAATTTGCAGATTATACAGAAGCGTGTTGAAGTGCTATGGAATTTCTATTCTTGGAAATATTATCCATAGATTGTTACAATCCATCCAGTTTGTTATGATGCACTATTGTATAGTCAATAAAATATAAGTTAAAATTTTTGCTGATCTCTTCATTCAATCAAATCCATCTGCTGTTAGCAATGATATCCCTAAGTCCAGGTCCTCTTTTGAATGGACTTGAATTTCTGGTAGCTCCCTCACAATGCTTTTCTACAACTGTTAATGATATTGTTCACTGATTTGTGCATTCTGCTAAATAACCTTTCTTTGGAATGGACACAAATACAGATCTCTTCCCATAACTTGTCTAAGACACTGTTTTTCAGATTTCTTGGCATAGGCCAGAGATTGATTCCAGTGCTTCTTTAGTTTGTTGAGACATTTGTTTCAATATTCCATCAATTCCTGGATCTTTGTTTTTGGCTAATGCCTTCAGTAGAACTTGGACTGTTTCCTTCAGTATCATTGAAATGGTTTAATATTGACCAGTTCTTCTTGATACATTAAATGTGTATTCCTTCCACATTTTTTATAAAACCATTTTATTGGGGGAATCCTACAGCTTTTATCACAATACACACATACATCCATTGTGTCAAGTACATTTGTACATGTGTTGCCATCATCATTCTCAAAATATCTGGTTTCTGCTTGAGTCCTTGGTTTCAGCTCCTCATTTTCCCCTCCCTCCCTGCTCCCCACTCCCTCATGAACCCTTGATAATTTATAAATTATTATTATTTTGTCTTATCTTACACTGTCCAATGTCTCCCTTCACCCACTTTTCTGTTATCTGTCCCCCAGGGAGGAGGTTATATATAGAACCTTGTAATTGGTTCCCCCTTTCTACCCCACCCTCCCTCCACCGTCCCCGTATAGCCACTCTCACTACTGGTCCTGAAGGGATCATTGTCCTGGATTCCCTGTGTTTCCAGTTCCTATCAGTACCAGTGTACATCCTCTGGTCTAGCCAGGTTTGTAAGGTAGAATAGGGATCATGATAGTGGAGGGTAGGGGGGGAAGGAAGCACTTAGGAACTAAAGGAAAGTTGTATGTTTCATCCTTGCTACACTGCACCCTGACTGGCTTGCCTCCTCCCTGCAACCCTTCTATAAGGGGATGTCCAGTTGCCTACAGATGGGTCTTGGGTCCCCAAACTGCACTCCCCACATTCACAATGATTTGATTTTTTTGTTCTTTGATGCATGCCTGATAACTGTTCCCTTTGACACCTTGTGATTACACAGACTGGTATGTTTCTTCCATGTGGGCTTTGTTGCTTCTCAGCTAGATGGCCATTTGTTTACCTTCAAGTCTTTAAGACCCCAAATGCTATATTTTTTGATAGCTGGGCTCCATCAGCTTTCTTCACATTTGCTTATGCACCACTTTGTCTTTAGTGGTCATGTTGGGAAGGTGAGCATCATGAAATGCCTGTTTCATAGAACAAAGCATTCTTGCATTGAGGGAGTACTTGAGCCTTCCTCATTCTTTTGATGTTTTTTCCCCCCATAGAATATTTTAATATTAAAACTCAAGACGTGAGTTTTTTCCATTTCATAGAGATATGCTAAGCATATTTTTCCATTTTGTTTTCTAATTTCTTGTCTTTGCTCATTTAATTATAATACTTTGTATTCTCTTATCAATGGAGCATTGGTGGTGTAGTGATTACGCAATGGGCTGTAATCTACATGGTTGAGAGTTCAAAGTAACCAGCAGATCCAAAGGAAAAAGACTGGGCTTTCTACTCCCATAAATAGTTACAGTCTCAGAAATCCACAGGGATTGCTATGAGTCAGCATTGACTCGATGGTAGTGAGTTTGAGAGTGAGACTCTTCTATCAGGAGCCAGTCCCAGAGCCCCTTCTGACATCCACTTTGATCTTTTCTCTTTATCCTGTCTTTTCAATGAAATTTGCTTTCTTCATGTTTGATGTTGTTGATGCCATCCCACAGTTTACCAGGTCATTAGTGTTCAATGAGTCAATTCTGTATTAGAGATGGTCCCTAAATTCAGGTGGGATATACTCACAGTTGAATTTTGGCTGTCATGGACTTGTTTTCATTGTTTTTTCAATGCCAATGTGAGCTAACATATAAATACAGTTAGCACTTGTTCTCATCTTGGCTGTTCATATTAAGCTTAATCCATTATCTCTTCCCACCGATGTAGTTAATTTGATACCTGTGTATTCCATCTGGTGAGGCCTACATGAATAATAACCATTTAAGTTGCTGGAAATGAAGAAATTGATGGTTTTGCAAAATTCCATCATTCAATCTGATCACCAGCTAATTGTCTATCATCAAAAGGAGGTTTTCTTTTATTACGTCAGTGAGATTATATCAGAATAGCATGGATCCTAAGCCTAATCACATTGGAGTCATGTTTTACATAACAAACAGAATAGCCAGGAGCACAAATAGAAAGGAATGAAGCACAGATGCATTGGAAGCACACAGGAAAACCAGAGAATGCTGGCAGTTACCAGAAGTCAGAAGGGAGGCCTACAGAAGTCATCAACCAGGAACTTAATTTAGATTTTTCACCTCTGGAATAGTGAGAAAATAAATTGCTACTCTTTAAAGCTACACACTTATATTTTTTATTATGACAGCAGTAGATAACTGAGATGTAGTTCCAAGTTTCACTAATTAGCACATCTGTGGCATACTCAAAAGGATAGTCAAATATATATATGGATAAATTAAAAATCACATTTACTTTTTTTTTTTTCCAACAAGAGTGCAAAATCCAATGGGGAAACAGAATAATAAAAAAATCAATCCTTAAAAAACTGAATATTCACGTGCAAAAGAATGAAGTTGGATCACTTTCTCGCGGTATACAGGCAACCCCATTAATATTGCTTCTTTTAGAATTTGTAGGTCAGTTGAAACAGGTGTATATAGTTCTTATTCAACCTTAGAGCAAGGAAAAGCTAGAAGCATTTTCAATATTTTAAAAGCTGCATTCATAGCAACTGAAGGTGATTGTGGTAATGAATGTACTGTGCTTAGAGGTTGGTCCAATGATTTCAAAGTGATGGTATTGACATGACACTGAAGCAGAGCTTCAAACAAGGCAGTGCCCTACTCAAAGATCTCAATAGACAGTGATGCTTCCTATGTGTGGTTCTCTTCTAGAAGGCCTACCTATACCTCTTCCAAGTCTCCCACTCCAGGGCTTCCACCTGTAATGTTTCCTGTTCTGGTCACCTTGACTAGTCATGCATGCTATAAAAAGTCTGATCTTTTCCTGTTTAACTCCTACAGCAATGACAAAGCAAGTTTAAAGCCCTGGATTAAATTTTTCTGTATGTTTATGACAATTTGTAGACTGTCTGTACCAAAAATTCAAAATGAATTATATGTAGGAGCTAAAAGTATAAATCTCTTGGAAAATAAAAAAGGAGTAAATCCTAATAGTGTACTTGAATTAGGCAAAGCTTTATCACTATAGTAATAAAAGCAAAAACAACAAAATAAAAATATAGATAAAATTAGGCCTGATCAAACTTTAAAAAAATGTTATTTTTAAAGGGTGCCACCAAATAAATGAAAATATAACCCACAGGACAGAAGAACATATTTGCAAATCCTGTATCTGATAAGGAATTTGTAACTAGAGTATGCCAAAACTATTACAAGTTCTTGGTAAAAATGAAAAATAACCTAATTTTAAAACAAACCGTATTTGAATAGGTACTTCTTAAATGAGCATACAAAAAGGTTAATAATTACATGAAAATATTCTCCAAATCATGAGTCATCAGGGATATATGTAAATCACATTCCATTTCACAACTCCTCCACTGCCATCTAGGAGATTCCAACTCATGGTGACCCTAAAGGATAGGGTGAAACTTCCCTGTGGGTCCCTCGGATTGTAAATCTTTACGGAAGTAGAAAGCCTCATCTTTCCCTCATAAAGCAGCTGGTGGTTTCAAACAACTGACCCTGAGGTTAGCAGGACCCTTTCCCACTAAACAGAAGCTCTATAATAGAAAGGGTAGGTAATCAGTGTTGGCAAAGATGGGAAGAAATTTGGCTCTCATACATACACTGCTGAGGAGAACGGAAAATGTTGAAACCAATTTAGAAACATCCTCGGAGTTCTTCAAAAAACGTTCAAGATAGAGCGATCATGTTTCCCAGAAAGTCGACCTCCAGCTATAGACCAAGAGAAAGAAATGGATTTCCACACAAAATGTGTGCAGAAGTGTTGAGGCAGCATCGTTGATAGCACCAAAAAGAGTGGAAATAGCCAAAATACCTATCCCCAAAGGTATGGACAGATAAAATATGCTATGTCCACAGTGCAGAATATTATTTAGCAATAAAAAATAATCAAGTACTCATTCTTGCTACACATGGGGGAATCATAAACTTTATGTTAAATGAAAGAAGTCAGACACCAAAAATGTATGTCTATATGAAATATCTAAAATGGGAAAATCTCATAAAAAATTAAGGAACAGATAGGTAGTTGCCTGAGGTGAGGAGAAAATGCTTGGGCAAAATGGAAAATGACTTCTGCATTGGCTGAAAATATGATAAACTTTACCATGACAACATCTGCATAACTTTTCGATATACTAAAATACATTTTATCATACACTTTAAATATATGAAATGAATGATACAGAACCTGTATCCTAATAGTGTTACATTAACATTTACATGGGCCACCAGCCTCAAAAGCAGGAAGGAGATGGGCAAGAGAGAGGGATGTGGTATCCACAGGGTCTCTTATAAATAGGACACATTGTCAAAGAGAAATCATTAGTCTATGACTTGATTGACAGGTTAGACATTACCCATATCTTTTCACAGGTGTGTCACCATGGCAGAAAACATTAGTACCACAGTATCCACGAGGATTGAATTGTACTCTCTTTCAATATTCTGCAGTTTGAGGAATAAAAAAGACTGAAAGAGCAAAATCAAGGCTGAGGGTATATGGCGAAAGATTTTCCAGTGCAAAAAACGATTATTCAAGAAAGCTTTTTACAGCCACAAAGAATGAACAGGTGAATAATGCTATTGGAAAATAAATTACTGATAGATTGTTTAGCCTTTAACTTGCTAATGTTGCCATTAGGTGACATCAAGTCAGCTCCAACCCAGAGCAACAGAATGAGGCACTGCAAGGTCCTGCGTCATCCTCACCATTGTTCCTCTGCCTGAGCGCATTGACTCCGCCACTGCGTCACGCCATCTTCTTAAAGGTCTTTCTAGCCACCCCTCTACTTTACTAAAAAAGATGTTCTTCTCCAGGGATGTACCTCTTCTGACAACATGGCCACAGTTTGCAAGACTTGACTTGCCATCTTTGCCTCTCAGGAGCACTCTGGCCTTACTTCTTCCAAGACTGATCTGTTTGACTGGCTTGGAGTCCATGACACTTTCAGCAGTATTCTTAAGTACCATATTTCAAATGCATCTGCTCTTCTATGGGCTTCCTTATTCATTGTCCAACTCTCACATGCATATGAGGCAATGGACAATCATGGCTTGGGTCAGTCCTCAAAGTAACATCCTTGTTGTTCAATATTCTAAAGAGGTCTGTGTAGCAGATTTGCCTTGTGTAACACATCTTTTGATTTCTTGATTGCTGCTGCCATGAGAACTGATTATGGATCAAAGTCAAATCAATCCTCGGCAACTTTGACCTTTCCCCCATTTACCATGATGTTAACAATTCATCCAGCTGTGAGGATTTTGGTCTGCCTTACATTGAATTGCAATCCGTAATGAAGGCTACAGTCCTTAATTTTTATCAGCAAGTGCTTCAATTCCTCCTCATTTTCAATCTTCCAATCATATAATCCAGCTTGTCTGGCTAGCTCATGCAATATTTTATTTTCCTAAAACGTCTTTAAAATATGTTCCTTTGGTCACTTTGGAGTCCCAAAATATCATTGTTGTTGGAATTCTGACAGCTATGCCACTTTTATTTCTACTGCCAATTGGATCATACATGGTGGAAGGTTTCAATAGAGCTTCTAGACTGAGACAGACGAGGAAGTAAGATATAATGGTCTACTCTGAAAATGTGACCAATTGAAACATATAATAAGCAGTACAGCATTGTCTGATGTTTTGTCAGAAGATACATTTCTCAGGTTGAAAAGCATTCACCATGTAACTGGGGAAGAGATGCTTCCTCACAGCTCAGCCACACATAACAAACAATAGGATGGAGGACAGCCTTGGGGCCATTCCCTGATGTGCCACAACTCAAAATAACAAAAAAATCTCTTCTAAAATCCATGAGCAATTGGAAGGTGGGAAATAGAATGTATGAATCCGGGAAAACTAGAACTTGTCAAAAGATAAAAGAGCATTCTTAACGATCAATAGTCTAAGCTTAAATGAACTGATAATGAGTATTTTCAATCATACAGTCTCATGGTCTACTGTGCCTGGATGCAAAATTGAAGCAGAATTGTACCACAATCATGGTCAAATTGAACACGTCAAGATCTGTTTGAAGTACAGCAATGGTAGTCACAGGACAATGCTCATACACCTGCAGGCAATGAGGTAAGATACCACTACTCAAATGAATGCGCCGACCACTAATGTTAAAGGTGAAGCAGTTGGAAGTTTTTATCAAGTTCTGCCATCTGAAATTAATCAAACATGCAATCAAGATGCATTAATAATCATTGATGGCTGGAATGAAAAAGTGGAAATAAAAAGATCAGTAAATAGCAAACATCATGTTAGTGGTAGGAACAAGGCCAGAAATTGCATGATAGGATTTTTTCAAAATGAATGACATAAAACATTGGAAACTTCTTTTCAAATACATGAGTGATGACCATACATATGGACCACACCAGATACACATGGAATACACAAAATAAAATCAGTTCTATCTGTCACAAGAGACCATAGAAAATCTTAATACATCCGTCCAAACAAAGCCAAAGGCCTACTACAACAGAGACCACACATAGTTCACATGCAAGTTCTAGTTGAAGCTAATGAAAATCAAAATAAATCTAGATAACCAAACAGAGCCCTTAATATATCCTACCTGAATTTCATGTCCAGACACAAAATAACTCTGACATGATGAGTAATCTTGACTGATGACCAAATAAACATTGAGGACATACTACAGAAAGGAAGGAAATAATCACTAACGAGCAAAGAAAGAAAAGAACAAATGGAAGTTAAGAAAATGCCTCCATACTTGCTCCTGGCTATAGACTCGCTAAACTAACTGGAGGACATGAGCTAAACAGAGATTCCAAAGAGAAAATACAAAAGAAAAAGCAGAGTATTATAGCAAAATGTTAAAGAGCTGTATATAGAAATCAAGGGTAAAGAAACATTCATTCAGATTTTCTGAAGCAGAAAAAAATACTCAAGCCTCAAGGGGCAATATTGAAAATAATGTGGGCAAAATATTGATGGGCACACAAACCATCACAAGAAAATAGGGAAATTGTAATAGATTTTATTTTACCTGGATCCACTACCAACCCCACCAAAGAAGACTGAAAGAATCATCGACTGCCAAAAGAACCAATAAATCTGTCTTGGAAGAAGTACAGCCAGAATGCTCCTTTGAGTCAAGGATGGCTAGACTTTGTCTCATGTACTTTGTTTTTTTCAAGGTTACTCTTCTTTTTTTATCACTCTATTGGGTTCTCTTACAGCTCTTATAGCAAACCATACATCAATTGTATCAAGCATTTTGTACATATGTTGCCATCAACATTTTCAAAACATTTTCTTTCTACTTGAGCTCTTGGTATCAGCTAGTTTTCTTTCTCTTCCTCCCCCAACCTTCAACCCCGGTGAACCCTTTCATAAATTATAAATTATTATTCTTTTCATATCTTACACCATCTACTACCCATGTTTCTGTTGTTTATCCTCACCCCCGGGGGGTGTTATATGTTGATTGTTGTGATTATTCCCCTTTCTCCCCATTCTCCCCCAACCTTCCCCCTAGCCTCATGGTATTGATACTCCCATTAATGTCTCTGTGAGATTTATCTGTCCTGGATTCCATGTCTTGAAAACACTTATCTATACCAGTGAACACACTCTGGTCTAGCCAGATTAGTAGGTAGAGTTGGGGTCATGACAGTGGGAAGGGAGGAAGCATTAAAGCACTAGAGGAATGTTGTGTGTTTCCTCAGTGCTATAGGGCACCCTGGTTGACTCGTCCTAGACATGTTTTCAAGAGAGACCAGTCCCTGGAGAAGGGTATCATGCGTGGTAAAGTAGAGATGCAGCAAAACAGAGGTAGTCCCTCAGCAAGATGGACTGTCACAATGGCAGAAACAATGGGGTCAAACATAGCAGTGATGTAGGAATAGTGCAGGACCCAGAAATGTGTCCTTCTGTTGTCCAGTTCTCATTCAGTGTCCTCCCCCTCCATGGATTGGTTACAGTATACCTGCAGATGCAAAAAGCTGTGGCTGTTCAAGTTCCTGATATAAAATGGCATAGTGCTTACATATAACCCATGCACATCTTCCTGTATTCTTCAAATCATCACTAGCTTACTTATATAATATAGCATAAATACTACTACTAATAAGCATAGAACTTTAAACTCCCTCTTAGCTTTTGAGGGATTGTTTTGATCATTTATTTGTTTTTATTTTTCTGCTCCTCCTTTTTATTTCTTTTGCTTTATGTGATTGATCACTGATTTCTAGAGTTCATGGAAATAAAACCCATTGGTCCACAGGGCTGACAGTACACAGGGTCTTTACAAATCAGAGCCAACTTGATTACATCCAGTAACAAGAAAAGCCCACTGCCCTAAAAAATTATTGTGAGAATAAATTGTGATGATATATGTAGATTATTTATAATAGTGTTTGGAACATTGTAGTGCATCTGTTTTCTTGTGTCCTGAAAATCTTCAAGGAAAATCTTCAAGAACTATGACTACTGTTAGGTTTTGTGTCGACTTGGCTGCACCATGCTTTGGCAGTAAGGCTTTTCCATGTTACCTAACATAATGTAATCAACTCTATTATGAGATCTGCAGTGAGCAGCAAAGTAGCTATGAGATGAGAGTAGATTGCAACCCCTGACTTGGGTTACAGGACCAAATGTTGTTTCCTCAGGGGTATAGTCTACTTGATATATAAATAGAAGCTATGCTAAGCACATTCATTTTTTCTGCTGAGCTTACATCTTGCATTTTATCTGTTGCTCTTGGGTTCTTTGGACTTTAGGCAAGGGTCTGCCATATTGCCTGATGATCCCAGGAGCTATGAGTGATGTGCCATTTGATCTCTTATCTGATCTACCAACTTTGGATTTACTTGCCTCTGCAAGCACAAGCCTGACCTGCTGACATCCAACAGACTGTGATTACTTCATCTTCCTACTTCCTGGTTCATCATCATCACTTGCAACGATATGAGTAATCAAAAGTCTCTAGCTTAGCATTGGGTCTACAAATTTGAGTCAACTGGATTTTCCACTTCTACACTGTGTGAGTCATTTCCTTGATATAAATTTTTCTTTCTATATTTCTTTCTATCTATCTACCTATCATATATCTATGTCACTGGTTCTGCTTCTTTATTGAACCCTGCCTAACACAACTACTAAAATGGGTGTATTTTTCCCTAGAAATATTGAAACTTTCCTCTTCAATCTCTTTCACAGATTTTAAAATTTACAGTTTATAAAATTATAGAGCAGTAAAACTCAAAACAGTACTCATTCTTCTGAAGATATTTTACCATTTTGCCTGTTAAAAAATGTATTAAACAGCGAGAATATATATTGCCAATCTGGCTGTTTCTTTTACCAAACTAAAATAAATTTAGTTATCACCCATAGCACTTTACCTGTACCTATAAAAACAAGTGTATCCTTAATTATTCAGGAAATATGCACACTACATGTGACTGCTGTGTAATTGCTTTTACTTCACCCTAATTAGCAAGATTCCTTAGAAACAATAGCTTTCATCCTAACCACTAGCTCAATTGATAGTGACTGTCACAAATGCTTATTGGCATGAACACTTAGTATCTTGTTTCTCCTTTACAGCGCCTCTATTATATAATGGAAATATATATTTATTGTTGATGTTATTAGTCACATCAATGAGTATGGTTGTCACAGAGCCATAGTAAAGGGAAAAAATGACAATAATAATAATAATTAGTCCATTAAATGATCTCATCAATCATATGATACAGTATCATGGCTTATTCTTTAAGTACCTTAAGATAATTACTGTCAACTGGTATTAGAAATAGAAAAATTAAACAAAATTTTCAAATTTAAAAAAGGTATTGTGCAGACTTGATAAAAATACTGATTTTCAAGTCATATTCAATCTTGTCTTGTAATAAAAAATCATTCAAGGGCTATCCATCAGTTGTCACTATGAGGAATCTAAAGTGAACATAAATTACAGAAACTCAACTGATTTGATAACTTAAAGTGTGATTTTAAACTAAATGGAGCCAACACACATACAGGCAATCTGGTTCACAAATCTTTCAAATTCTGCTATAAATAAGAACTTTAAAATATCTAAATGTACCACAGAATATTTGACAACTATAAAACAAAATTATTGGCATTAACTGTCTTAGTTACAATAGTGGTACCTTGAATATCATAAGTCAGGTAGCTGCAAAGACTAGACTTTCAGTTTCCACAGTTTAGGACACTGGCAGCTGAATTCCAGGTATGACTCTAACACAAGTTCGTTCCCGGTCTATATGAGTTTCTAATTGCTTCCAACAAACATTGGATTCCGAGACTTTTAAATGCACCTAGCTCAGCCGGATATCTTCTTCTCCTCTTCCATATGTGTACGTGTGTGTGTCTTTCTATTTTTATTCTGCTCTGATATAACTCAAAATTGATTAGATTTAGGTCCAGCATGACTCTCGTATGATCTCTTTGATAAATAAAGCCTATTTCCAAATAGGTCATACTTATGGTTCAGAGATCAGGATTTTAATACACATTTTAGGTGGACACAATTCAATCCACAGCATTATATATTTTAAGCATATTTGATCAAGAATATATTAACTGAAGAACTCAAACAGAAAAACAAAGCTGGCCCATAGTAGCTTTTCAAACAAAAAGAGAAAGAGTTTGGCTGGCTAACAGGGCAGAAACCCTTTGGGGCCACACTTGAAAAGCACTCTTGGTCTAGACAAAAATGTTTTAACAGCTCTAAACACACTGCCATCTACTTCATTCCGACTCAAAGCAGCTCCATACAATAGAGGGGACCTGCTCCAGGGGGGTTCCGAGGCTCGAAATCTTTAGGGGAGTAGAAAACCTGATCTTTCTCGTTCACACAGGCCGGTGGATTTGAAATGCTGACCTTTTGATTACCAAGCCAATGCAAGACCCACTATGCCAGAAAGCTCTCTTTAACCACAATAGCAGTAGCAAAATGCATATGCGATTGCCCTTTATTTTGTCAAGTATCCACAACCCACGATCAAATTTAATGTAAAACACAAGGCTAATATTGCCTTCAGTTCTCTTATAGGAATAAAGATTTTATAGTTGCTTTAAAAGTTACTGTAAAAGGCCTTTTCAGTTAAGTTTTAAGGGAAGTTTTCCTTTCTTCATTTTTTGTTTCTATTTTACTTTAGTTTTAAAGTAGCTACTATTTGGAAAGAATGACTTCACACTCTGACAAAGGAAATTATGCTCTACAAAAGAATTAGTCTTTAAATAAGAATTTAACACTCTTTCACTACGTATTTATTGAATGGCTATTAGCTATTGCTATTGCTGGCTATTGGAGCAGGTATAAAAACTAAGAACAAAATGCCTCCTCGCTACAAAAATTTAGTATTAATGCAATACAAACTATAACAAATGATTCGTGGTTATTAGAGAAGTATAAACAAATTAATACTGGGAGCTGGAATTTAATAAGGGAAGATAAAGAACTTTTATAAGGGCGATTGTACTTGTTTAGTGCATATATTAGCTTTCTATGAAGAGTGTAACAAATTGTTACAAATTTCGTAGTTAAAAGCCTCACAGATTCCTTTTCCTTCAGTCTGGAGATTAAAGGAGTAATGAGGTTGGCTTTCAGTATAAATTTTGTGGGAAAGCCCTTCCTTTTTCAGCTTCTAGAGACCACCGGGTGGCTTGGTGGGCAGCAGGTCCACAGGAGAGAGATGAGGCTTTCTACTCCTGCAGAGAGTTACAATCTTGCAAACACACGGGGCAGGTTGACCCCGTCGTCCTACAGGGTGGTGACAAGTGGAACCACTTTGGTGGCAGCGAATGAGGGTGGCCTCCTGCCTTTCTTGGTGAATAGCCCTTTTCCTCCAACTCCAAGCCAGTGGACTATGTCTTCTCACATCAAATCACTCGGATTTCTGCTTCTATCAGCACAGGCTGTGAGTTCTTCAGTGAGCAAATAAACCCATGCTTACCGTCTTCACTGGGTACCCAGTCCCTGTCAGGAATTGGACATTTGAAGACACATTAATTCTGTAAGATGGTCCTGTGGACTGGGAGAGAGACAGATGCCAGCCAGTCATCAACGCAGAATCTTTGATGTGGTTGTGTGTGTGTGTGTGTTTCTTTTTTATAAATCATTTTATTGGAGCTCATACAACTCTTATCACAATCCATACATACATCAATTGAGTAAAGCACATTTATACATTTGTTGCCCTCATCGTTCTCAAAATTCGCCTTCCGCTTGGGTTCCTGGAATCAGCTCCTCATTTTCCTTTTTCCCTCCCCCTCCCTTCCCAATCCCACCTCCCTCACAAACCCTTAATAACTTATAAATTATTACTCTATCCTATCCTACACTCCCCTCACCCACTATCCTGTTGCCCATCCTGCAGAAAGGAGGTTACATGTAGATCCCCGAGATTGGTTCCCCCTTTCTATAACCCCTTCCTTCCCGCTGTCGCCAAGGTATGACATTTATTCCCTAGATACACACACACACATACACACACACACACACACACACGTCGTGTTTATCTTGTCTATTGGTAACTTGCCCCATCATCACATGTCCTTCTCTGACTCTCAAATCTTTACAGTGTCCCTCTGGAACTTTCAGAGATGAATTTTTCCTTAATCTTTTAAAACAGATAATCTATGGTAATCTTTTTATATCCAGGTCAACAGCAAACATTTCATTTTCAAAATAATTCTTCTCTGTTATTTAGTGTAACATATTCACTAGTCCTGAAGATTAGGATAGGGATCTCTTTGGGGTGTCTATTACTTTGCCTGAAAAAGTTCATAAACCAGTATTTTGCAAAACGTGGTATCCAGACTGCTTTGATTATAAATTGTTTAGTAGCTGTCAAAAAAGAGTTGTTTATCTCCCTTGGTACAGAAACACCACCTACCTTAAGAGTTGAGTGAGATTTTTGACCTTGAGAGAGGACTATGTCCCAAATGGAAGGGGCAGCTCAAGTCTATGTACAGAAATAAGGAAGTGAGGATTATGGTTATAGAAATGTACATGGTGTAATTCCACTATAGCAAAGGTTAGCTTCAAAGATATTCATAAAAATAAGTTTGGAAATAAGATTAGGAATAGAGTCTAAAGAACATTGATGACCACTCTAAGTAAATTTAACTTTACTTGAAAGGTCAAGAAATCAAACACATTATAGAAATAGAGTCCTCTATTTCTTAGACCTGGAGAATTGTATAGGGAATGCCAAATTCACTTGTAGATGTTGTAATATATGATAGCCCTTTCCATTTCAGGATACGAGCTGCTTCTTAACCAATTTTGAAACTCTTCCCATTTTAAGATGCACTTTTAAATTGGCAATGTTTCCACACTCTAATCTTTATTTCTAAGAACCTTAAAATTCCAACTGAAAAAGGAACTATTTCTAGAGATAAAAATTTAATATAAGAGATTGAACAGCAGTAGCTCTGGAGTATTTTAAGTAGTTGCTTAAGAATGAAAAATAATGAATCATAGCTATGAACAAGGTAAAAAATACTCTATATTAGAGAGTATAAAACAACAAATCTATGTCAGTATTATTAAGGAATACATGTAGACATACATAAGTATCACCTCTGGGCCATACAAATATTTGGCATTCTGGTTTACATTTCTATGTAATTAACCGGTGGGCCCCACCAGACTATAGCCCCTAGCCATCTTTTACATCTGGAATTGAACTCACTCCTATGGTAAAATAAGAATATATAGGATTAAATTTAAAATAATTTTTAAAATATAGTTACTTTAAACAATCAAATTAATTCATAAACTAACTATAAAATATGTTCATATAATTATGTACCTACTTGCTGTGTTTTTAAGCAATATGTATATAATAATTTTAATATAATTTTAAATTATTTTTTTAGATTTTTAACATAATGTGTAAGAAAAGAGGATGCAAATTCAACAATGATCTAAGAAGTAAGTTTCCTTTTATTAGAAATACCAAAAGTGATTACATGGTAGAGTGTGAGAAATGTAATGGTGAATTTTCTATTTTGCAGGCGGAAAGAATGATATTTCAAAGCACTTAGAGAAC
This sequence comes from Tenrec ecaudatus, assembly GCF_050624435.1. Classification (NCBI taxonomy): domain Eukaryota; kingdom Metazoa; phylum Chordata; class Mammalia; order Afrosoricida; family Tenrecidae; genus Tenrec; species Tenrec ecaudatus. Next base: position 97,822 of record NW_027459558.1, on the reverse strand, counting down.
AGAAAGATAAAAGATATTTAAATACTGCTGCATCTTCCTCCAAAATACAGGAATTTTTTTTCAAAAACAACTTGTGGAGACAAAGAAAAGAAATTAGCATTAGCAGAAGGACTTATGTCTTTTCATGCTATTAATCACAATTATTCCTTCAGATCTATGGACTGTACATCACAAGTTGTCAAAGTGTTAATCAACAAAAGTTTGCCTATGCTAGAACAAAATCTGAAGCAATTGTGTGTAATGTGCTTTCTCCAAATGCATTTTCAGAATTAAACAAAAATCTAGAAAAAAATTAATTTTATATCCATATATTCTGATGCATCGAATCATAACGATTTAAAGTTATTTCTAACCATTATTAGATTTTTTTATTCAGAAACTGGAATAAAAATTAGAATTTTATATTTCATTTCTGTGGCGGGCAAAACTTCTGAAATAATTTTCAGTTCCATTATTAATATTTTGGGAAAAAATTTTAAACATAAAATGATTGCATATTGTGCAGACAACACGGATGCAAATTTTGGAGGAAAAGCAAGAAGAGGTACAAACAATATTTTTAATAAATTAAACAAAAACCTTGATCAAACTTTTTTGGTGTTGGTTGTGCAGTGCACATAATACATAATACTTTTCAAACAGCGGCTGATTTGTTGCCCGAAGATGTGGGAAATATTGTTATTAAAATATATTTTTATTTCTATATATACACTGTGCACGTTGAAATGCTTAAAGAATTTTGTGAAACTACGGAAGTCTAATATTAGAAAATACTTGGGTACAGTAAAACGCGCTGGTTAGCTCTTTGGCCAGCCACCAAAAGAATTTTGAAAATATACGATCCTTCGAAATCCTACTTTCTATCACAGAATAAATGTCCTAGAATTTTAAAAGAGTTTTTTGAAAAAGAATCTTCAAAAATTTGGCTAGAGTTTGTACACAATCAAGCAGCTCTTTTTCAAAATGCAATAAAACTTATTGAAGGTGACAAAATTTTGGTAATCGAAGTAGCAAATGAAGTTAATAATTTAAAATTTCAGTGTCATGAGCAATTAGAAAATAATTTTCTTCCATTAACTATCCATAATAGTATAAGCCAGCTAGAAGAACAAGGTACAATAAATCATGCAGAAATCATGAATCACATTAAAAAGTTCTATAGTAACTACATAGATTATTTAGAAGAGTGGATGGTACATTACAATGATATTGAACATTTTTATTGGGTTACATTAAAACAAGAACTTAATTGGAATGATTTGCAAAAACTCAATCGATCATATTACTAAAAAATTTCCAAAAAGTAATATTTCCTAAAATGATCTTTTTAATGAGGTATCATTATTTTAAAAAATATTGATAAGGAAAAGGGGCATCAGCAAAAGTCACAATAGAGAACAAATGGTTAGAAATGTTTCATCATTTTGAAACAAACCATGTGCCATACAATAATGCACTAAAAATTGTGGAATGCACGCTGTCCTTACCAGGAACTAATGCTGCGACTGAACGCATTTTTCTACGGTAAATAAAGTGTAAACATCAGAAAAATCACAATTAAGTGTTGAGACATTGAAAGTTATTTTATGTGTTAAATATAATTTAACAAATTCTTGTGAAAAATTTCATGACCTTTTAAACAACGACAGCAATCTACTAAAAATAATTCACTCAAATGAGAAATATGCGAAAGAATAAAATAATACTATACATAATTTTAATGTATTACATTTGTAAATTGTACTTACATTGAAATTTTAAAAATATATTACAATACTATTTTTGCATTCTATGAAAATTTTTGTTGCTCCATATAAACTAAATTTTTAATCAAGAACCCCCCTCCTCCCCCCCATCAATGGTGTCCTGCTTTACTAATGTTAAAATCTGGTCACCTTACCCTAGACTCAATATAGTAGCCTAACCTTAGTCATCATTGAGTGGTCCTGGGATTGCCTTCGAGCCCTCCTTCGAGAATAATATCAGAAGGTGTACTACCTACGTATGAAGGGGCAGTGAATTGTTCAATGTGACTTTTTTAGTCGAAGTTTCTAACTCCCACTTTTTCCTGCATGAGTCTAGAAAGAAGACGGGGGAAGATACCGATAGGATTCACATGTAATTGTGAACAGATGCACTGAAATGCTTTTTTGCTGCACATAAAATGAGCCCTCTGAGACAGAGAAGGGGAGAACCTCACCACTAGCAAGAAGCAAGAGAGCAGTGTCCTCTGGCCCCTAGACCCCTGTGGAGCGAACCTTCTGGATTCAGCAGGCAGCTGTACCATCAGAGCAGAGCAGTAGCAGTAGCAGCAGCAGCAGCAAAGCCAGAAGCCACAGCACGAGTGAGCGGTGGACTTCCTAGCCCATGGAGCATGCAAAGGTTAGGGCAGGAGACTGGATTGTAGAGTGGGGGGGGGTCTCTGTTATTTGGGGGAGCTGGGCTTGCTGACATAATAAAGTAGAGCTGAGTCCCTTTGTGCTGAGGCTTACAGGAGTAGACTGCCTCTGGATACTTAATTCAGGGACTGGGTTGGCTGACCCACAGAACTTGAGCTGAACGTTTTTGGGTTGAGGCAGCAGCCCAGAACAAACTTTGTAACATGTCCTGATGGAAGACTTTGTGTCTTGGACATTTCTCACTTGCTTTATCACATAGCATGGTCACATCCTTTAAAAAAAATCTTTGAATCTGTGAGTTCTATATAGCTCTTCCATGCAATGAGTACTAGAACCCAGAATACCAGTTAATATAGCACACAGGCTCAGAGCCATGGCTAGCCCATAGATTGGGTTTGAGAGCCTAGCCTGAGATTTTAGAGATTTCCTCCCCTCCTAAATACTGAGATCTCCTCATCTGATAACTTAAATGTGTAATCTATCTCAGTATATGTGAAATTGAGCTATAAATCCGCTATATACATTTTGTCCTGGCTAGTCCCTGATTGGCTCTATGCCCTAATCTCTGGTACCCAACCAATCTGCGGGACTCTTTTCAGGACCCATTTTCTAGGGCTGAACTCTGCCCAAGAAGGCATTCGAGTGCCCTCATCTATGACAATAAATAGCCCACTGAATGAAAGAAAATTGATACTATAATGTACTTTGTCCTAGCATGGACTGCGATCCTAGCTCTGGCTAAAAAGGTCCTAAATCTATCAGACTTGCTTATGGCAACAGGTTGCACATTCCAGAGACTGTGACCATTCCCTTTCAAGATTTCCCCCGAGCTAGCTTTGTCCCCTCGTTCTGTGAGTCTCCTTGGTTGTCACTCTTTATGAGAGCCCTGTCTTTCTCCAGTGGGCAGCTGGTGGCTAGGAACTGATGGCCTGCTCGATGGCAGCCCAAATTGTAAGCACCATGCCACCAGGGGCCCTAATGGACAATTAAGTACATTCAAAAGTGGCAGTCTTTTAGACACTGTAGAATTTTACCTATTTTTGTAAGCATTTCTATGTTAGCTGGTGACATCCTCTTCAATTCACTGGGATGCTGGCATTGTGGCTTAGACAGTGGGATGCTAACCACAAGGACAGCAGTTCAAACCCACCAGCTGCTGCACCCAAGAAAGATGAGGCTTTCCATACTCTTAAATATTTACAGCCACAGAAGCCCACAGGAGTAGTTCCACTCTGTCCAGTAGGGTTGCAATGAGTTGGAATCAATCAATAGCAGTGAGTTAATTGTTTAGAAAGAAATATACATAAATATTAGCACCCCTGGTGGCATTGTGTTTACAATTCAGGTTGTGATCTATAAGGTCATCAGTTCAAAACCTTACCAGCTGCTCCACTGGGAGAAAGATAGGGCTCTCATAAAGAGTGGCAATCAGGGAGACTCACAAGGGCAATTCCAACTTGTCTTCTGGGGTGTCTCTAAGTTGGAATCCACTCAATGGCGATGAGTTTGGTTAGACAGAAATATTAAGGAGCCACTATTGGCCAGGTCCTTTATAACAGTTAAGGATCACTGGTGACACTGTGAAGTAGATAAGCTCAGCTGATCAAACCAACCAGCTGCCCATTCCTGTACAAATTGACATAGGGTGGCTAGTCCAAATTAGATAACAATAGGTTGGATTTAGTTTTATATCAGTTATCTATCTGATTCCCTTAGCTCAGGTTAAGAACTTCCTTTTTTTAATTCCATCTTCCCAAAAAGATTTGGCCATTCTCTTTCTCTTCTTTCTCCACATGATTTGCCTTTTTGATTATTAGTACTTCTTTTATTTATTAAAAATCTGGACAGCTTCTGAACTTTATCTTTCAGAAATAGTTCTCATAAGTTCATACTATCTTTCTACATATGATTAACTTGACTAACATGATTAACACATAATTAATTAAGTTGCTTAACTTCCCTGTGGCTCAGCTGTCTCATCTCTAAAATATAAGTAGCAATAGTAACCAATTTACTGTGTGCAATGAGATATTAGCCAGGTTGTAGCTCTACTAAGGTGAAACGAACGCCATCGAGTATTTCTACTGTCATCATCGGTCATCCCCATCTCTTTTCAGCATATGTATATATCCAATTCATCTATTTGCAAACAAATTCATCAGGGAGCTTTCCAAACAGACACATTAATTTCTTCAAACACTGATAGATTCTCTACTTCATTACAATCCTTTATGATTATCTTGTCAAATATTTGAGTATTTTCCACTTCTCCAGATTTATCTCATGCCTAAAGTCTCCATCAAAATAATTCTAAGTATTTTTCTTGTATAATTTTTATTGTAATGTACCCAAAGATCTCATGTTTGATTAACTCTTGGATGCCACTGTGATCTGCTCCTACAGTTCCTTCCTCTTTACTTGTGGGGGCTCCTTTGCCAAGGTTAAGTCTTGTCCCTTTGACTCCATGGAAGCCAAAAGTTAGCATTACTGTCCTTGTGTTTCCTTGATAACTTCTTAATAATCAGTGACTGTTCCGAAGACCTCTCTCTTACTTTGATATCAGAATGCCCAGGTGACAGCAATGCTCGTTGGCAACAGAAACGACAAAATTCTATGATAGACTTGATCGCTGAGTTAGCACGTGATTTGAAACAAGATCTCTTGATTTTTGTCTCACTTGAAATACTGGGACATTAATGTTTCCCCATTATTGGTATAAGGATTAATGAGGCAATGTTTATAAGGTGCTTTATATGTCGCCAAAGAAAGTTGTTCATTGTCAGTCTGATTTCCCCTTAAAGGATAGAGAAATCAATTCACTAGTCTCTTTGGAACGTTAAAAAATCCACTTTACTTGGGAAAAAACAGAGCTAAAGGATAAAGGAAACACATAGAAAATGATACAGAATAAAAATGAAAGGGGGTTATGCCTCAACCATGCACAAAACGAACTCAGGATGAATTAGAGACCTAAACACTAACCCCAGAGCTATAGGGCTGGCTTGTCAGTGAGAAAATTGGGATGAATTTAAGGTCCCTATTGCAGGAATACATATACTACTAAATATAAAAGATGCAGCACACAGAACGGAAAACAGATGTGATGATTGGGACCTATTGGGGAAAAATGCACATCAAATGACTTCATCAAAGAGTGAAATTAGAGCCAACAGAATGGGAAAAAAAATCTTTAGCGATGACAAAACAGACAAGGGAATAATTTCTAAAATCTATAAAATTCTGCATCACTTGAAGAAAGAAAATAATCCAATTTAAAGGAGGTGAAATACATGAATTGACAATTCACAAAAGTGACACATGGGAGCATGGTCACAATCACTAGTCATCCAGATGATGCAAATCAGAACAATAATACCACCTTACACCCACAATGAAAGCCCAATTTAAAAAAAAAAACAAAAAACTTTACAGCAAATGCTGGGGAGGGTTGAGAGGGATTGAAACTTTTTTTTGCTTCTTGTGGGCTTGCAAATACGTATAAATAACCATTGTGAAAAGTATTATAAGTGGTACCTAAAGCAACTAGGAAGAGAAATACCAGAAGACCGCCATACCTCTACTGGGAATATACTCCAAAGAGGTAAAAGACAACACAGATGTATGCTCTCCCAGGTCCATAGCAACACCGTTTACATTTCCAAGGAAGTGGGAATATCCCAAATGCCCATCGGTAGAATAAAGAAACTCTGATACATACACACAATGGCATCCTCTGCATTCCTTAAAAATACAAACAAAAAAAATCAATGAAACACCCCGTGACAAGAAAGGACATAGAAACCTTTATGCTGAATGAAATCAATGAATTGCAAAATGTCAAATGACTTATGAGTTCCCTACTGTAAGAATAAACACCAAGACCAAGGCAGGCTTTTGGTCTTAGGTCGTATGATCTTCTAATCCTGTCTCCTAAGCAACAAGTAAGGAACCTGCCTATTGACCACGAAGTCCCCTTTATTTGTCCATCTTAATCTCCCTTTATTTGTACATCTTTATTTGTACACCGCCTTTATTTGTACATCTTAAAAAAATCACTTGATCACGGGAGATTTTGCCTCAGCGGGGGTCAGTTTCTCAAAGTAGAGGGAGAAGGAGAATGCCAATCAGTTGCTGTCATACATTATTCTGAGGTTATGCCAAATCACCAATTCTTTTAAAAGAATGATTACTGGCATTCAAGTCAAGGCATGTTGGAGGTGGACAAGTCTGTCTCAGAGAAGGTGATTACAATTCTGTTGGTGCAAAGACTGGGTGGGACCACCTGACATTGTGAAAAATGCGTAACAATGATTATATAGAACCCCAAGGGGAGAATTTACCCAGTATTATATAACCAATGGGACACTTTCCATCTAGTTTTTCTCCAAACCTTGGAGACCCAAGTTGAATGTTATAGACAAGTAGGACTCTAGAGTCTGTTCTTTCCAGGCTCACAGCATCCTTGATGGGCCACACCAGAAGGACTCAATGGGGAAATCCACTAAGCGAACTGAGCTTTCACTTAAAATAACCTGTAGTACATTGAAGAACCTGACATCCTCCCTAGGTTGAAGGCTGGACTGCCTTAGTGTAAGAAGCAGACCACTAGCTCAAGAATTTGGAATTGCTGCTCACTGAACTTTAGTTAGGATCCCTTGCTTGTTTTGAAGGTGCTCCAGGAAGGCAGTCTGGAATCACCATGTATTTACTATTGTTGTACTTTCTTTGTTTTTTTATGATGTGTTAGTCTGGCAGGCTGGGTTCTGCTCTTGCAAATGGGTGTTATTGAAAACTTTGCCCTTTATCCAACAGTTATTGGTTGTGTCCCGTAACTCATGCTTTTAATCGGTACAAGTCAACAATTCATGTATTGCGGTATGAAAGGCAGGCCTGTACATGTAAAATTTCCTTTCTCAACAGTGCTTTATATTCTATATCAGTGGCTAAATTAATGACACTTTCAATAGAATTGCTTTATGCCCCATGTGGATGATTTATAATTGTTCTCAATTATAAAATGATATCTCTACAATGAACCAGATATATATACATATAAACCATAGTTATATGAATGTACTTGCGGTTCTCTCTTAATTCTAGCCCTAATCTAAGAACAATCCATTTTTATGACATTGCCTTACTGGATACCACCCTCAAGAAGGAATCACTGAAGATGTGGGTGCTACAGAAAAGTGTGAGGAAGAAAGCAAATGGTGCCCAGCTATCAGAAAGAACAGCATCTGAGGTCTTAAAGGCTTGTTTTAAAACAAAAAATCTAAGTGAAAGACAAACTAAATCCACATGGAAGGTGTACACCAGGCTGTGTGATCCAAGGGTTACAAATAATAATATTGAAATCCAGAGGCAGGGAGATATAAGAGCTTAAATTCTGACTACCCAGTTGCAGAAGATTATGGATGACATTGGATGCCAAAATCCATTTGCAAGGATTAAGCCTTCTATGAAAACCCGCTGACCATAGCCTTATTATCAGACACATAGAACCTAAAGTCAATTATTATAGATGTAGTTAAGTTAAACGTAACACTTTATCATTTGATCTCCCTTTTGACCCATTTTAAGGTTGTTTCAGTTTTTAATGGTTTCTGCTTTTTTGGATCAAAATTTTTCCCTCTTTTGTCATGGTTGTTTGCATTTGTTATTGTTTGTCTTTTATTTTTATTTTGTATGATTTTCTGTATATAAAACCCAGGACAGGTAAATCTATAGAGAGAGTAACTACATTAATAATTATGTAGGGTCATGGCGGGAGGGTCAGTGGGAATGTGGGGCCTAACAACGATGAATACAAGAAAGAAGAAAATGTTCTGAATTGATTGTGGTGGTGATTACACCACTATTCTTTAATATGATTGAATTATTAAACTGTGTGACACGTGAATTATGTGGCAGTAAAACTGCTAAGAAATGACAACCTCAATGACATTGTACTTACCATATGTTGTCATTAAACCACCGAACATATTGGATCTACTTATAAATTCTGCATGCAATTGAAAGCTTTTAAACATGTTAAATATGCATTTACCTTATTATGTAAATATTCTATATAAGCAAGCATTCGCTAGTAAATATTATATATTTTTAATTTATTCATGAAAATATTTGTCATATTTTGCCACTAAAATCTAATACAAAATACTCAAGTGATATAAACATTAAGCCATGCCTTAATAAGTATGAGAATTAACATTTTCTCTTGAGAATCATTTTTGATTTATATCTTTATGCCCTAAAGAAAGTGAGCAATACTCTCTCCATGATAGTTGCCTTTTTAGAACAAGAGTTAATAAAGTAGGAATTATGAAGATAAACTAGAAATTTTAACTATAGCATAAGTTCTAAAGTAACATTTAAAAAATACCTAGGGACTTAGGGAAAAAAATCCTTCAAGCTTCTTGCATCTACTTCTAACATTTAGCCACTGAGAACTGGTGCACATGACTGCTAACCAAAAGAAAGGTTGGAAGTTCCTATCTACCAGCTATTCCACAGGTGGAAAAGGTGGTATCATGTTTCCCTAAAGGTTTACAGCATAGGACACCCTAGGGGACAGTTTTACTCTGTCCTGTAAGGTCGCTATCAGTTGCAATCAACTTGACAGTGAAGCCAGCTCAGATAGGTTTAAACTCACTTTATCCAAGTTGTTTGGTGAAACAGTGGCTTATTAGGACCAGCTCAAATTGGCTCTATCCATTCCTTGCCCAGCAAGCCTGCACAGTTGGAACGAGCTATGTTTTAACGATGACTTTAAGATATATCCCCTATGAAAACTTCCCTACTGATCATGCAAGATGCCATTTTTCTGAACATGGGACAAGATCAATACATGCATACCAAATCATAGTGTGAAAAGTAAGTCATCCCTCTGTTCAGGAGAAACAGGTGAGTTTTCCATCTGAAAATGAGGCAGTCTACAGTCTGAAACACAACATGTTTTGAGAATCCAAAACTAGCCTGAATAAAGATGACTTTTGGTGTGTCAGTCTGGGTTGACTAGAAAAACAAATCCATAGAAACTCGTATGTGTATAAGAGTGAGTTTTATATAAAGGGTAATTAGACATTGAGAAAGTATCCCAACTCAGTTCAGTCCAAGTCCATAAGTCTGATATTAGTCCATATTGCCCAATACCAATCTATAAAATCCTTTTCAAACTCACAAAACACATGCAATGATGTCGGATGCATGATGATCACAGGCCAGTGGATAGAAAGTCTTTGAATCCAGTAGCATTGCAAGCATCTCAGCGCTGGCGGGGTCTCCACGTAGCTCCTCCATTTCCCAAGGCAGCATCAGGGTAGGTCCATTTGGCTTCTTCAATTCCCAGGGTGTATCACCATGCATCTTCTCAGTAGAGTATCTCCAAGGGAGTGAGTAGCGAGAGAAAGTCTCCCGCCTCCAAGAAGGAAACACAGGAGTTCCTAGAATTCTCAGGGGAAGGTCATGCCCACACAGAGGCCTCATTGGCTATGATCCAATTGACGGACAGACTAGACTCCACTCCTTCACTCTTAATCCTCTCAAGTCTCAAACTGACACCAGATGATATAACTACCACATTTGGGTAAGTCATTTTGTCTTAAGAGTCACCCATTTAAAATCTCATAGGGATTCATGGTGCTGCAAAAGACGTGACTGTGATGCCAGGGATGTAGTTCATTCAGCCAGTCCACACCACTCCAGGAGGACCAGTCCCCATTTGTTGCTGCCGTTGAGTTGTGGAACTGGTTTTTAAATGGCATGTGCGATCAGGGGTCTCTCGAAGAGAAAAACTTGTAATCTGTCACTCGATGCGGAAATCACACATTTATTTTCTCCTTCTGCTCATTCCATCCATACTTATAAAAAATAGACAGAACTATGCTTGTAACATTTGTTTATTCATTGTATAAAACTCATTATGCTTTTGATAAAATGCTGCATTTTTTATTCCCTTGTGTTTCTTACTTCAGCAAACATGTAGCATAAAGAGAAACAAACCAACCAGAGGGCGACACGTGGTCCTTCATTTCAGCATTATGTTACACCTCTAATTCCCATGAGACATTGTGAGGGAATTATGCAATTCCTGAAAGGGTTCACAGAGCAAAATATATTGTCACAATAATTGCTGTGAGCTCAGCAGAAACAGGTAGCTTTTCGAAGATGAACATAATGTTTAGAAAACAGAAGTTGCCTGTTTATAGTATATCAATTAAAACGACTATTGTCTAATTGGCCTACCATTAACGGAATGGAACCCTATCTCTACAGTGAAAAGACGGTTAAGGATAAATCACACAGCTGATGATGGTTGTATAAAAGTGAAGAATATTGCAAATGAGGACGCTATTAAAGAAGCAATATGAAAATATCTTAAATTACAATTTAATTATTTGTCAGGTACTATTTAATATTTTTCAATAATACTTTCAAAATTTTATAACAACCTAGCTCTGTGTGCCTCTTTTATTGTTCTTATGTAAGTATTAACTGTATGAAATAATGAACTATCTTTCATTAAATAGATTTTGTATAATTAAAAGTCATTAGGGCAGTGCACTAATTGTTAGTTTACTTGAATCCCACCATTTATGTGATACATTGGAGATTTATCCTTGACTAGACTATAGACATCTCCTTGAACCCATTTTTGAGTTGGAGCCCAAGAAGGATATCCATTATCTCTTTCACCCCAGACAGACGTGGCTTGAGTCCTGATCAGGTTCTATATTTGGAAATAATTCTTGTTTTCTGGTTTTGACCTAGCTTTGATTAAATGTGTGCTGCTTAAAGAATGGGTAATCAAACAAGTAAAGAATTAAACCCCTTGGAATGCATCCAGAAAATTCTGGTATATTTTAGTTATTCAGGAAATATATCACAAGCACCACTTATTAAAGTTGAATCAAGATCAGGCCTTCAGAATTGTAGTAGAAGGGGACTTAGTATGAAGAAATCTCAACTTGTAGAAATCGCTTTCAAGATTTTCAATAACCACCATTAGGCACAGTGTGACAGTTAAGGTTTTATATCAGCTCTGCCAGGTCATGAATGTGTGTTTTGACAGTAAAATAGAAATCCTCTCTGAAGAGATGTCAAGTCTCTGGCCTGTACCCAACGTAAGTAGACACGTGGGAGAGTTTGCTTAGTTCTTGTTGGATCTGGGTCCTGATTTTGGCTCATTAATAAACAGTTCTTTGGTTTTGAGCCAGAGCTTTTCTGTAATGCCTAACAATTATGGGAGAAATCAGTACCCAGTCATCCACCTTTCAATCTTGGATTCGTCCACACCTGCAGACCAAAGTCTGCTCTTTGACCTGCTGATCGTAGGCTTTCAGATGTGTGAATCAGCAGAAGACTACAACCTGACTGTGTTAGTCTGGGTAGACTAGAGAGACAAAGCCATAGAAACTCAAATGCATATAAGAAAGAGGTTTATATACAAGAGGAATTGAACATTGAGAAAATATCCCAGCCCTGTCCGGAAAAAGTCCATAAGTTCGATATTAGCCCATATGTCCAAAACCAAGCTATAAAGTCTTCTTCTAACTCACAAAACACATGCAATGATGCCGAATGCAGGATGATCACAGGCCAGTGGGTAGAAAGTCTTTGGATCCAGGGGTGGTGTGAGCATCTCAGCGCTGGCAGGGGTCTTCACATGGGTTCTCCTGCACCAGGGCTGCATCAGAGTAGGTCCATGTGGCTTATCCTCAGGGATGTCTCACAGGAAGTCAGCCTTGACAGCAGAGAGTCTCTCAGGGAGTGAGCCAAGAGAGAGTCTCCAAAGGAGTGAGCAGAGAGAAAGTGTGTCTCCTGCCTCCAGGGAAGAAATACAGGGGTTCCCAGAATCCTTAGGAAAAGGCCATGCCCACAGAGGCCTCATTGGCTATGACCTGATTGACAAACTAGTCCCACCCCTTCACTCTTAATCCTCTCAAGTCCCAAACTGACAGCAGATAATGTCCCTACCGTATATACTCGAGTATAAGCCGACCCAAATATCAGCCAAGGCACCTAATTTTACCATTAAAACCGCATTTAAAATGTGCTGGAACACTCAGTTTATACATGAGTATATACGGTACCACACTGACATCTCACCCACAGACTTGGAACTTATCCACCTCTACAGTCTCATCTGGCCATGTCTTATAAATGACCTTAACGTATACATCCAGTATAAAATCCACCACCAATAGAGTTAGACTGGTATTTGGGGGACACAAGGTGTGCCACTGCTACACATGGTCCCTGTTGTTGTTCTTAGGGACCACCCGGACACTTCTGATTCATAGCAAACATACGGACCACAGAAACACCACCTGGTCCTGTGCCATCCCCACAATTGTTTGAGCCCTGGCTGCAGCCATGTGTCAGTCTGTTTCACTGTCTTTATATCAAGACTTATGCCTTTCTCAGAGGACTTCTCTCACAAACATATCCAAGTATGTGAGATGAAGTCTATCCATCCTTGCCTCTAAGGAGCATTCTGGCTGTATTTCATGCAAAACAGGTCTGTTTCTTCTTTGGCGGTCTATGGTACTTTCAAGATTCTTAGCCAACACCAGAACACACATGTTCCCCCCCCAAAAAAAGAAAGAAATCCTCAAACTCACCTGCCATGGAGTCAATGGCAACTCAGAGTGACCTGATAGGACAGGGCAGAGAACTCCCCTTATGAGTATCTGCGATTATAACTCTCGATGGGAACAGACAGCAGGTAACCCTTTTTCTAGCAGGTAACCTCAGAGCTTGTGGTTTAGCAGCCAATGCATAACCATGACACCCCAAGGTCTCAATCCTCCCTGTCACCTCAATGCATAACACAGAGATTTCTAGAAAAAGGATGTCTGACCACGTACAGCTTCCCATTTTGACCAGCCCACAAGAGTGCCAAAGCCCAGTATGGTAGTTACATAATTTCATGTCACCTTGATAGAATCCTCATGAGAAGGTCACAACCAAATGAAGTGACCTTCTCATGAGGATTCTGGGAACGCCCTCTCTTCCTCTCTGCCCTCATCTTCCTGTGAACAAGCCATGTGCAGTTAAGCTGAAATCTGAGTGAGCCATCCAATGGAGACCTGCAGAGACACACTGGCACCGCATCCACAAGAGTCGTCATCCACTGGCCTGGGACCTGCCTGCACTCGGCATCACTGCAAGTAGCAATGTGAGTCTGAAGAGAAGTTTATGGACGAGTATCAGACATATGAGCTAATATTCGATTTATGGACTTGATCTGGAATGGCTAGGATGTTTTCTCGGTGTACAATTACCCTTTGATATAAAGCTCTGTCTTACACACATGTGAGTGTCTCTGGATTTGTTTCTCTGGTCCAACACACCCAGTTATTCACAAAGATCTCAGGAACTGCCCTCTCCCAACTCCTTGCTTAGCAGTTTGAAATAAATATACTTTCTCGTAAAGACGTGTGTCCAGAGATTGGATTATTGGGCATACCAGGCAGGGTTCCTCCTCTTGATTTCATTTTCTGTGGCAAAGGGTTCTCTTAGTCAAATAATCAGCAACTGCCAAACATGAAATATCCATTTTCTGCTGTATTTGGTAAACAATTAACATACACGTTGATTTGCTTGATTGAGAAATATAAATTCAAGAAAATATATAAGAAAGATTGTTACAATTGGTAGACTTTTACAGTTGGTAGATGACTCAAAAGAAATAAAATATGTTACATCCTAATATTTGTTCAAAGGAAATTATAGGAATCTGGAAATATGAAGTTTATGTATAGGATTAGTCACAGAAGGGGACATAGTTATCTAGGAAACTCAGGAAATAATTTTAATAACAATTGAAATTATATATACCAAATAGAACCTCACAGCCTAGTGACTTTATAAAATGTATAAACCCATCACAGAGTGCTGATGTAAATAAAACTGTAAAAAAATAGTAAAACTCCATACTTCTGGTACAATATTTTCTCCAGAAAACAATTTCAAACTCAAATTCATAAGTTGTATATTACTGCAGATGATATCAGTTGCTTACAAGAACCCAATATGGAAAATACACTTTTTTGTTTTACAAGAGAGTCACTGAGGTCTTGGCTTGCCTCATTCTGTACAGGGCATAAAAGAAAACTAGAGTAATCAGATAAGCCAGATATATCTGAATTACAAGAATAATAAGTGCCTGATTCTGTAATCTTCACCAATGCTAAACTCCCCCTGATTCCCATTATCTTACTATTGAAAAAATACAATTGAAACTTAAGGCTATCAAAGTTATGTCCCAGTCCCCTTGTAGTTACTACCTCACTTTTACACTTTTGTGGCAGAAACAAAAGAATTAAGAACTAAGGAATAGATTAATGAACTATAGTTGTGATTTCTATGTAAAGTTTTGAATCTGGACAATATAAAGCAGTGCTATGCTATGCTGTTTTTATTTATTTAGAAGTAATGATTCATAAATGAACATAACAGTAGGAGACACGTACATAGAGGCAGCTACACCAACTTCAGAATCAGAAGTAACTAAATTTAAATCTTTGTCCATAACCTTAATAACTGTTAGGCTTTGAACAATTCACTTGTTTCTTTAGTCTCAATTTTGTAATTACAAGTAAAAGCATATTAATACCTCCTTCATGGAGATGTTTTAACAATGAAATATTTTAACGTATGTAAAAGAACCATCAAAGAGTAGTAAATTAATATATTATGTTTTACCCCCACCTGCCACCTCAGATTATAAATAGAGTCAAATTAATGCTTCCCTAGGCTTCTATATGTTATACATATTAAAGACTTGGAAAGAAAGCAATTTTACAGCCAAGCATCGCTACTAGATTATCGTCGTGATTAACACACTCACTGACAAGATGCCTGTCCCTACTGCTTTCATAACTGCAAATTAAGTCACTTTCTTCTTGACCTTATTCAATTATCACACTCCATTCTTAATTTGAGGCTCTAGACAGAGAAAAATTTACAACAAAACTCTTAGCCTTTTAAAATTCTTCATTTTAAACGAGTTTCTAAGAATGTCTTTAACTTTTCATTGCTCTTTTTCTTACTTTGTTTCCTTGATGGCATCTTTAAGAACCCACCTTAATACAGGGCGAAAACCCATCCACACCCATTGTTGTCCTTGTAGTTAATGGGGCTACCAAGGAGTTCTAAGACATATTACCTCACCTGGAACGCCAGACCTCTAGATCCGGACTGAACTTCGGTAGAAGTAAGAAGGCCTGCCATGACTTTTGAACATTTTTGGCTTTCGAATCTGGACCCTTTATTTGTCCCACCTCTACCAGGCCTTCATAGGTCAAACTGAACAGCACCTTACCACCGACTCTCAGGCACTGGTGGTATTGGCTGGCCTGGTTTGTGGTCCTCAGAAGGGTTTGGGAAACAAGCGGAAACATGCATTTTTCTGGTCCCCACCCGCTGATTTGTGCACTCATGCTGTGGGCAAAGTGGATTACCAGGTTGCTATCTCTGTCAGAACATGACTGGCATGAGTTCAAAGTAGCCATGTGGTGTCTTGCCAGCTGACAATTCACCTGTTCCTTAGGTCTTCTGACGCGCCATTTAGTTCAGCTTCTTCTGCTCATTGGTCTTCACACCACTTCTCTATCCTTTCTTCTGAAGCTCAGGGCTCCGGAAGCATCATCCCTAACTTCTTCAGTTAGTCTCGCCTCTCTCTGCAATACACGGTCTGGGAAGCATGTCTACCCAGTCTGACACCTTGTCAGAAATCCACTGCTGAATGGTTTCTGTGGTCAGTATCAGCAAGTTTATTTTTCTGCGAATGTATCCATTTATATAAAAGGTCAAAAGTAGGTGCATAAAATATTAATAAAACCTTTATATTATTTTCAAACAAAACTTCTCTCTCTCTCTACACACACACACACACACACACACACACACACACACACACACACACACACATATGTCCCCCATGGACAATCCAGCCTAATATGGTGTATATGTTCTAAAATAATACGAAGGTTTTATTCACATTTTATACACATAATGCACATATATATGTATATATAAAAGCTTTAAATCCAAAAGAGGTTCCCCAGCCTACTGCAGTTCCAGACACGGGCCTGATGCTAGCCAGAGCCCTCTTCAGATTCAAGTAGCTGCAGGTCAATGACCTAGAAGGATGAAGCGGGATTCAGGACAATCACAGGATAATCATGATGCTCATGAGTGTAATTATGTGGATCCAAGTTGAGTAGAAACATGGAAGGGTTCTCACATCTCTCAGGGTCAAGCAGCTCACATGGGGCTGCTCCTAATGGCAGGCATAGAGACCGGGCAAGCAGGAAGGTGAAAATACAGACAGGGGGAGGGGTCCCCAGTAACTCTCTTATAAAAATATCACACTTCTCAGTAGGCACCATCTGGTTTTGACCTGATTGACCAGGTGGAATCTGCCCCTATACAAGTGCAGGTAGACAGAAAACTAACTGCCACAGACTACCTCTTGTCAACCTGACACCTGGAAGCAATGCTTTAATCATACATAATAGTTAAACACAATTAATGATTAAATCATGTTTATGCCTAACAAGGTAAAACTAAACCATACACACAAAAATGCACCATCCCTATTTAAATATATTACATGAATGAACAAAACAAAAATATTCTATGCCTAATTATTGCAGGTTTGTGAACACCTACACCTTAATCCTAGTCTTATTAACATTTCCCACCCATCAAAATGTGTAAGCCAGTCACTTCATGACTTTACTTTCCCCCATTCTGATATCTAATTGCTACACTATCCATTCTATCCTGCCCTGGAGAAGACAAAGGTGTTCTTTGATGTGAAGAATCTTCACTCCAGTTGGAACCTTGTGCTTGCATCCATAAACAAAGTCAAATCTAGAGTAGACCATCCATCAAGTCAGCAAGCAATGGTCAAACATCTTCTTCTGCTCCACTCTGTCCTAGCCCTTCCATGCTAGGTCAATGGGTACCATATCAAGTCAGGGAGTTCCCCACACAAGTGCCCCTCACTTCAGACCACTGTCTCCTCCACAAGTTCTCAACAACCTCAGCCCCCTCAGGCTAGGTCCTATCATAGACTCAGGGCACACACAACTCTTAATCCATAGGCCAGGCAGCCAGTTCTCATTTCTCCTCTAGTCCCTATGTCATTCCACGGGATTCATGTGGCCACATTTGACCTCTTCTGGCTATCCAAAGATAGGGTCTCTACCTGTCTCTCCATTGCGGCGTTTCCCCCACTTCCACTCCACAGGTGAACTCAAGAGGTCATCTAGCGAGCATCCCTGGCTGTCCACAAGCTCCCTTTAATTGTCAGCCCTAAGAGAGGAGTGCTGATAGGCACTGATTTTTCCAAGCTAGGTATAGTCACAAGAAAATCACTTGCTCAATTTTTTTTAAAAAGTCACTTTTTATTTCTTCCTCCAGTGTCCAAACTGAAGTTCTAGTTGCATGAATTTTCAAACGCAAATAGCTTGGCTCTTAAGGCCCTGAGAGGAGGTTACCTTTTCTAAGCCTTCAACCTTGGCACCAAACAAAACAAAACAAAAATCCTCTCTCTGGTCATTAATTTCAAATATTCATTTCTATCATATTATGTCAATAACTGTAAGTAAGGGGAAGTAAATATAATCCCAGGATAGTCAGATCCTAAACATAATTCTTTAAAAAATATTCTAATTCAATCCTTTCTTGTCGAAACTATTCTATTCATATGCAACATGGTGTTAGGGTCCAGAACCTGACCTGCTAAAGGTCTTTCTGTCTAAGCAGCAAAGCTTTTACCTCATTAAGCCAAATGGTGCTATACTTTCCCAGCTTCAGTTAACATTCGTTACATTCCTTTGTTTCATTTCAGGAATCACCAAAGAGAGCAACTAAGAATTTTCCATCCCCATGCCTTTCCTAAAATGAACTGAATACAACAGTGGCCATATGTGACCTCCTCGGCGTATCCGAAGGAGAAGGAAAATCCAATTCCACCCAATTGCCATGAGGCTGAGGTCCGAAAGTCTCCACTCTTCTTCATCATTTATTTCCCTAAAGGCCCATTCCCGTGGTATGAATTTGTGTTAGGCTGGATTCTCTAGAGAATCAAAACCAATGGCAATCATATATGTATAGGAAAGAGCTTTATATCAAAAAGTAATCTGATATCAGGAAGGTAATTCAACCCAGTCCAACTTAAATGCCTGGGTTTGAAGCTAGCAAGAAACCTCTTCAAACTCACATAGCTGCAGTCAATGACAAAAAAAGTTGAAGTGGGACGTGGGAAGATTATAGATTGGTAGGTGTGGGTATGTAAATCCAGTCTGAGTGGAAATATAGCATGGCTTGACAGTTGTCAAGGTTGGGTATGGGCTACCCCTTAAGGCAGGTACAGAGCCCCAGCAGTAGGAAGACTGAGGGGCAGAAAGAGGAATCCCAATGTCTTTTTTTAAATCGTTTTATTAGGGGCTCATACAATTCTTATCACAAATCCATGCATACATCAATTGTGTAAAGCACACTTGTACATTCATTGCCCTCATCATTCTCAAAACATTTGCTCTCCACTTAAGCCCCTGGCATCAGCTCCTCATTTTTCCCCTCCTACCCCACTCCCCGCTCCCTCATGAACCCTTGATAATTTATAAATTATTATTTTGTCATATCTTGCCCTGTCTGATGTCTCCCTTCACCCACGTTTCTGTTGTGCATCCCTCAGGGAGGAGGTCACATGTAGATCCTTGTAACTCGGTCCCCCTTTCCAACCCACCCACCCTCCACGTTCCCAGTATGGCCACTCACACCACTGGTCCTGAAGGTATCATCTACCCTGGATTCCCTGTGTTTCCAGTTCCTATATGTACCAGTGTCCATCCTCTCTTTTATAAAATGTCACACCTCCCAGGAAACATCATCAGGCTAGGACCTGACTGGCAGATTGTTTTCAATCACTACATACCATATATACTCGAGCACAAGCCAACCCGAATATTTTCCAAGGCACCTAATTTTACCCAAAAAACTGCATTAAAATGGACTGAAAAGCTTGGTTTATACTTGAGTATATATGGTAAATGCAATTTGACATAAATTCTAACTACCACACACAATATCTGTACTGATAAGCTTTTTATTTCTCATATTGAAAAATTATTCATTCTTTTTTATGCCTTTCCTTATTTCATAATACTTTTTAAATCACATCTTTTAGATTCATAATTATTTGTTTATGAAAGACCTTAAAATGCTATAATCCCATTTACATATATAAAATAACTGCCAGTTTTTTTCTTTTATTGGAAATTTTATACTACATAATTATTGTTCTTTAAGACAATTGATGTTATGCCACAGTTGATAGAATTATTTTTTTCCCCTTTGTCATTCCATCTTGTATTTAAGACTTTCCATCTGGGATCATTTTCCTCCAGTCTGAATGACATCTGTATCAATAACGTAAGCCAAATTATACTGCAATAACAAATGATTCCAAAATTCTACTGGCATACAATAAAGGTTTATTACTTTCTCAAATCTATGTTCATAGTAGAGTTACCATAGACCCATTCAATGCATTCTTTATTTTAGAATCTAGGTTGTAGAAGTAACCCCTATCTGGGACAATAGCTTTAAAATTTCTGATCAGAATTATTTTATGTCACTTCCACTCACATTGTATTGGGAAATAAAGTGATATGTTCATTCTGATGGCAGTAAGGCAAGGGTTCCCTGTTATAAAGATCCAGAAACCAACTGACATTAATATTCTCTACTGGAACATTCTTTGACATTTTCATTAGACAAGGTTTGTGGATGACAAACTCAATTATTTGTTTGTCGGGAAAATGTGTTTTATTTACTGACACTCTTGAAATGTAACTTCTCAACGTATATATTCACTAGATTTCCTTTCAGAATAGCAATGATAACATCCTACTTTCATCTCGTACCATTTTTATTATTAACAGAGATTATCACTCTTTAATTTCTGGCTGCCTCTAAGATCTTCATTTGTATTGGGTGTACTGCAGTTTCAGTAGGATATACCTAGATATGTCTCTCGCTCTAATTATAAATCTTGAATTTTTTTGGACATCTTGAACGTATAGATAGGAATCTTTTTTCTATTGTGTAAAATTTGCAGCTAGCATCTTCTCAAGAATTCCCTCTGCCCCGTTGCTCTCTAGATTTTTTCTGGAACTCCAATTACACATCTATTAGTTTCATAGACTAGAATCTCTCTTTCTGTTTTCTGTGGTGTTTAATGTCTCGTTTGTGCATTTTTTCTATCATTGCTTCCTAGTATTCTAGCCTTGAAAATTACTCTAACGGCCCTTCTATACAGTTGTTCTCATTGACTTGTTGATTTTTTTTATTTTTGTCATGGACTTTCTCATTTATAAAGTTCCTTTCTCTCCCTTTCCATACTCAGTAGGACATACTTACAATGCCATTATATCAGGCTATTTTGTTCAGCATCCTTAACTTTAATTTTATATCTTTCACTCATTATTCCAAAATGGAATTCTTTTAATGTATGTTGACAGTTAATGTTTTACTTTCATGGATTATTTTACATTGTGGATTCAGTGAGTGTTCCCTGAAGAGACAGATTGATTTCTCTTTCTTTTGATCATTTGAAAATTTTTTTTTTAATTTTGCTCATTGGTGATATACCTCCAGTCTCCGTTCTCTGAGCGTGACCACTGAACTAAACCTCAGGTAATTACAAACTAGTCGATCATGTTTTGGGGATATGTAGACTAAAGGAAATGCTTCCCTTCCCTTGACCCCAGAAAACTCTGGAATTACGGGTCAATCAAAATCCATAACCAGGTGATTATATTTTGCAAAGCAATTGCCACCTTGTTATCACCTCCAGAGTTCTCACACAGGCAGCACACCTCACGTGAAAGTCACATATGTTGTCTATGAGTATTCTAGAATGTTCAGATGCACGAAACACATTGAAACCTCTCCACATTCTCTCATGGGAACTCTTCCTAATTAACTTTTGAAAATGAATAGACCATCTATCAATCCAATGAAACAGACTAGGAACTCATCCTGTGGCAAGAGTTCTCTAATGGAAACTATGTTGGCAGTCAATTCGCCTGCCATTTCAAGTGTCTGATTGTGCTTAGTTGTGCAAGAGTCATATCACGAGTTTTCCATTCATCTTCTATAAATTCTATAGCAGCAATAGCACATCTACTCTTGTTTGGTATCATTGTATCTACTATTTTAGCACATCAGTCAAAAATAAAGTATCATCCTAGACTCTGATGTTATATTTCATAATGATAAAATGATCTTTAATTAAAAAAAATTAATCCTACATTTAACCACAATCTCTGCTCTTAGTGGTGAGAGAGTGTGGTCAATTCTAATTGTTTCGCTAATTTTTCAATAGAAGTAAAACAGAATGATGTCATCACCTGTAATAGACAACATATTTTAAATTGCTAACTTGCAACCATGCCTCATCTGTCAGTTTGCCTTACCCTGGTGAATTCCATGTTGAAGTGAAAACAGAAGATAGGTGACTAGTGTTTCCTATTGCCACAGGGTCACCCATGAGGATCAGAGTTCAACTGAGTTTACAAATAGACTCAAGAACAGACCGACAAGGCAGATATAAAATGTAATCTACTTCTTAACTATTAACCATGAAAGTCTTATGAATAGCGGTAGAACATTGTCAGATATAGTTCATGCTACTCTAAATATTATTGATGAAGAGCTGCTTCCTCAAAATACAAAGGTGTGACTAGAACAAAGGTCTCAGGACCTTCATTACTTGGTGGTGACTGTGTCAGGCTGGGTCTGTAGAACGTAAAAACCAGTGTGTGTGGACACACACACACACACACACACACACACACACACAATGAGTTATAGTCCATTAATATGGCCTTTTTAGCCATGGTTCCTTGCATGATACATTATGATTCTCACCTTTATATATCTGCGTCTATGGGCCTATTACAGTGAGAATTCTCTATCATGTTTATGGACAGAAGGGGGGTGGTATTCAGATCTAACCTTAGGGTGTGGCCACACCCTTTGTTTCCTAGGGGTTATCTTTAAGACCCCATTTCAGTAACGGATGTGTCCTAGGATCTTCATTTCTTTGGGAGTATCTTTAAGACCTTTAGGAGAAGTTGTGAAAAAGGCCACACCCTTTGTTTCTTTGGGATCATCTTTGACTGTTACCTTGGTAGGGGTTGTGACTTAAGGCACTATTTTTGGAAGAGCATAAAATGCTGGTTCTAACATACATAACCCTACCTAGAAAACAAGACCTCTACCTTCTGACTCAGTCATGGCAGATACAAGAAGACCTGCTGTGACTTTTGGAAATGTTTGGCTTCTGCTCTGGATCCTGCACTTGGATTAGACCTGCCCAACCTTTGACTTTGGGACTGAGCACTACCTTTCACAGTGTGAGACAGTTCCACAAAATGGTGTGCATTTGTGGGGCGTTATAGTGATTTTCAAAACCCACGAACACAAGGGAATACACCCAAGGGAAGAACAGGAGAGAATGGAGCCGAATAGCATCATGGAAGATGGCCATCTTGGAAATTGGGGACATCATTAATCTCCAAAGAATTCTTCTAAAAGAAATTGTTACCACACACATAAATGTATATCAAGAAAATGCCTCACATACTTATAGAAGCCAGTAAAATGAATCTTTTTCAATTTCTCAGGCCAGATGTTAAGCTGGACTCTATTCTGCTGGGGCTGATGAACCAAGCAGCAGGAAAAGAGCACACAAAAATCATGGCTGTTGGATCCAGATGTGGATGAATCCAAGTTCCACAGGACTGAAGGCAGATTCTAGTGGCTCTAAGGTTCAGCAGGTCATTCCCAAGCTTTGGGCTCAAGTCCAAAGAACCAGAGGTTGGTGAGACAGATGGAGGATACAAATTAATAAGGCGCAAGCTAGCTTTGCCACAGTGTCAACTTACATATTAAGTAGGCCACACCAGAAGGAAACGTCACTGGCTGTGGCTTGGGTATAGAGCCGCCTTCTGCCCACAATGGTTCCTCCCAAAACTGCTTGGCTGTTTGATTGGATATGTGAGACCACATCTAACCCTAGACCACATGTGGGAGGCCTCAACAATCTACGAGAATCCTGACCTAGCCACGCTATCACAGGTCCCAACTCAAGATGAGGGGAAACAGTTGCAAACATCCCACTTGTAATGTGAAAGTAGAAAAAATAAAGTCTAAATTTATGGAAATTGGGTTGTGAAAAAGAAAACGAACCACAGAAAGTTCTATTTCGTGAGCCTGAGGACACTGAGAAAGACTGGAGTGGTCACTTTGAACTGAAGTCACACTGTTTCTTATGCCTGGACTGAAACATACGAGAATATCAGCCCCACGTTCTTCCATTCTTCACCAAAATATATTTCAAGATCAATTTGAAGTATCAATTTGAAGTGTCGTGATAGAGCAATATCTATATGAGTATAAGTCAGGTTAATACAACTGTATTCAAATTTATGTACCACTATTAAACTCACTAATGAAGATATTGAAGAAATCTCCCAACTTCTCCAGTTTGAATTTGATTAAAAACACAAACAATTGCTTTGATAATTACTGGTATTTATAAATTATAAATTAATAGGAAGGGTAAGTAGTTGCAAAAAGAAAAAAACAACCCATTACCTGGCAATAGATATGAAGGTGGAAATTTGAATGACAGTTTTGAATTCACATACTTGCCTTTTCCAACAATGTAAAAAAATGACTGTACATATGAACCCAATCAGACAAAATCCATTGAGATCAAATTGACTACATCTGTGAGAAAAGAGTATGGAACTCTATCACTGACCACAATAAGGCCAAGCTTAAGTGAAACAGACCATTATCTGCTCATAAGCAAGTTCAGGATGACATGGAAGCAAATTTTTAAAAGTCAATTAGAATTAAAATATTATACCCTACCTGAATTTAGACACACCATCTCAGAAGCAGATTTTGGCATGTGAAAAAGTAATGACTGAAGAGGAATTGTGGGGTCAAATTAAGGACATCACACATGAAGAAAGCAAAAGGTACTTAAAAATACAAGAAAAAAATGAAAGACCAAAATGGGTATCAGAAGGGATTCTGAAACAGCTCTTGAATTGAGAAAACCAAAACTAATGAAAGCAATTACGGCATAAAAGTGCTGAAGAGAAAGTCTCAAAGTAAAGCATTATTATGAAACATGAAAAGATTTAGAGTTAGCACACCAAAATGGAAGGATCTGCTCAGCATGTCTCAAGACCTGAAAGGAAAAGCAGTACTGAAGGCTCTATGTCAGTTTATTGCACTATGCTGGCTTACGTGCTTCTGCGACAGGATGATATCTATCCACACACAGGAAATCCAGGCAATACAACCATATTAAGATCTGCACACTAACTACTAATGCTAGCAATGAAATAACCAAAGAAATCTACCAATTTCTTCAGGCTGAAATAGATCAAACTGACAAAAAGATGATTTGATAATGACTGATGGTTGGGATATGAAAGTGGAAAACAAAGGAAAAACCAATTGTTGGAAAATATGACCTGGGTGAAAGAAAGGTAGAGATTACGTGATAGAGTTTTGCAAGACCAAAGACTTCTTCATTGAACATACTTTTTTCAACAACATAAATGGTGATTCTACACATGGACTTCACCAAATGGAATAGAGAAGAATCAAACAGATTATATCTCTGGGAAAGACAATGGAGAAGCTTTATAGCTTCAGCCGAAACAAGGCTAGGATTTGACTGTGGAACAGACCATCAATTGCTGATATGGAAGTTCAGGTTGAAGGTGAAGAAAACGAAAACAGTGCACCAACAAGAAAACAAAATACAACCTTCAATAAGTTGTTCTTTTTAAGTACCATCAAGCCAGTTGTGACTCATAGAGACCAAATGTACAACAAAATGACCCACTGTCAGCACAGTGCCATTCTCTCCACATTTTTTCCATATTTGAGCCTATCAATATAGCCATTGTGGCAAGACATCTTGTCAAAGGGTATCCTGATATTTGCTGTACCCTACTTTGTTAAGAATGATACTTTTCTCCAGGAAATGGTGTCTCATGACGTGACCAAAATACATGAGGTGAAGTCTCATCATCCTTGCTGCCAAGAGGCATTCTGACTTGATCTTTCCCAAGACAGGTCCATTTGTTCTTTTGAGAGTTCATGCTATTGTTTTTAGGTGCCATGGAGTAGTTGGCTCCAACCCATAGTGACCATCTGAACAAGAGAACGAGACACTGCACAATTCTGATTAATCCTAACAATTACTCCTATGCCTGAGCCCATTGATGCAGCCACTGTGTCACTCCATCCCACTGAGGGCCTTCCTTGTATACAGCACCCCTCCACTCTGCCGAACATGATGTACTTCTCCAACACTGGTCTCTCCTGACAACATGTCCAGTGTACGTAAGATGCAGTCTTGCCATCCTTGCCTCAAATGAACTCTCTGGCCTTACTTCTTCCAACACAGATCGGTTGTCCATTTAGTAGTCCATGGTACTCTCAATATTCTTCTCCAGCACCACAATCCAAGTGCATCTTTTCCTCTATGGTCTTTCATATTCAATGTCTGACTTTCACATACTGTCATGCAATGGAGAATACCATGGCTTGGATCAGGCAAACCCGAGTCCTCAAAGTAACATCATTTCTCTTCAGTACTCTAAAAAGATGTCTTACGCAGAAGATTTACCTAATGCGACACGTCGTTTGATCTCTTAAGTGTTGAATCCATCATATGATCCAGCTTCTTTGATTATTTGCTGAACATAATGACTGACCAAGTATGGTGCGAAGACACAACCTTGATGCACACCTTTCCTGACACCACGCAGTAGCCCTGCTCTGTTCGCACAACGACCTCTTGAGTCGAAGCCCACTTGAAATCCAATGACAATCATTTAGGAAAACATCCAAATTCCAGTGGTTAAAAAGAAGGTAATCACTCTATATATTATAAAGGGACAATAAAAGGAGAAAGCTTCAATGTTTTCTCAAAGATAGGAAAGGTTGTTTTTACAGTTCCCCGTAGATGTTTTTTCAAGGTGGAAAAATTCTATTTACAATATTTTTTAAAATGTGTAACCACTGAACAATTATATATGTGACAACTAAATGTTAAGTTGAAAAATTATAATTTTATATGATTAAATGATGTAGTTGAGGTTAATTTTCTTTTTTAATAATTTTATGGAGGGCTCATACAACTCTTATCACAATCCATACATACATCCATGTGTCAAGTACATTTGTATATATGTCGCCATCATCATTCTCAAAACATTTGCTTTCTACTTGAGCCCTTGGTATCAGCTCATTTTTCTCCTCCCTCCCCACTCTCCCCTCCCCAATGAGCCTTTTACAATTTACATATAACTTCCTCCCTGGGGGACAGACAGCAGAGAAGTGGGTGAAGGGAGATGTTAGATGGTGTAAGATACGACAAAATAAGAAGTAGATATTTTAATGTCTTCTCTGGGAACACTTTCACCCTTAGCAAAGATACTCACTCATTTCCTAGTAAGACAATTCATACCTACTAGCAAACCCCCTATTTCCTGTCAAAGTTATGTGCCTGTGCACCAGGGGAAGCCTGAAGATCTTGGCCTTGCTCAAATGCTGCAGTATTACAGACTGAAGTGTGGCTGGACTTTGCTGGACTTCCACTGGGAGCTCCCCGGGAAACAGTAATCTGTTGACATTACATGGAGCACTATACAATGCCCTGGGTAGTTCTAATTCTCGTAAATCAAAAGCTTTACTTGAATGCAACTGATCTCTTTTGGAGGAGGCAATCCTGCTCAAAATCCGATTTGTCACGGCACATTCCTTTAATCCTCAGCCCTGTAAACTCTGTAAATGCAGTATTTGAAATAATATAACACGTTATTTTATACACAAGTCTTCAGAGTCCCGCATCCCTGAATGATTTCCAGTAAAACAGCCAAGTTACTTACTTAAGCTGCTGCTGCTTCCTTTTTTTTTTTTTTTCTTACGCAGGAAAGTAAAAGTCTTATGGGCCAGTGAGCAAAGAAATGTTTGAATATTGAGGGGAGTTAATGAGACAGAGAAAGAGCTGTTTCTGTTCCTAAGGTCCACAAAGCAAAGATTCCTGCAAAGGTACTAGTGCTATGGATTAAAGAGACACTGCCATCTATTTCACTGTCCTCAGGAACTGATGCAAAACTGCCAGCGTGCTTCCAGCTGTGACCCTCAGTGTGGTCTGTTTCCTGTCCCAGGCCCAACACTCACCTTTCAGACACATCACAAAGGACCCTAGAGGCCAGGCTTTAAATAAATCTACAGAAAACCTCATCCAAATTAGTAGAGTGTTTTCTTTTTGAATTTGTTTGTCTTGTTTTTAATTTTCCCTTCTAAGGCGCAAGCACTTGGAGAACAGATGTGAGAGAAGACTTTGGATAGAGAAAGCGAGAAATAACAGAAGCCTTCAACCAAAGCTGCCTGAATAAGGGATGACTTTGGGGAAAAGTGTAATTACAGATTAGGCCAATATTAGAGACCAAACTCGCTACTGAAGAATTAACTCAAATCACAGTTGGGAACCATTGGAGACATTTCTAACACAGAAACTCTAGTGGTAATCTCTGGAGAGATCACTTTAAATGAATATAAACAAGCAAGCAGAATACAATTTCTAAAATTCAACAAAGGAAATATTAAACATCATCTTATCCAAAAGGCCACTAACACGGACTAGTACCCTTGTGCTGTTCTCAGCGGGTGCTCTACCACACACATATATATTGCTCTCTTGGTCTCAGTTTTACATTTTTTGTAAATAATTATTTTTAAAACTAACATGTAAAGGACGGAATAAAATGACTCCTGAAAGGTCTTGGTATATGCTTTAAACACAGTGAGGATTTAATAATAAATCATTTCATTATGGTTATGCGGTTTGTTTGTTTTCTTTTGTTGAAATCTCCTGAAGTATTCATAACTTATCATAGCTAATTATATATATTTTTTTATCTGAAAACGGACTATACACTGGACTCTGGTCTATGTGCTTTGTTAGTAGGTACCAGTGGTACCTTGGAGTGAAGGGAAATTAATTGCTATTAATCTTCTATCCGTAGTCATTGTAACAAGCACCAAATGACCAGGTGGAAACATTCCAGGAAAGTATGAAGGGCTCTGAGGAGGGAATCAGTCAGTTTTGTCATCTGCCTGAGTATAAGGTGAGTCACATCAGAAGCAGGAAGAAAGAATCTTTTGAGCCCCGTGGCAGAGGAGCAAAATGTATCTGAGACTTCTGCATGGAGAAGCCTTAGTGGCACTGCATGAGACAGAGCAGTAGGCCTCCTGCCGGCCCAAGAATGAATAAAGCTACATCTCTTTGGGCAAGTGGCTGGCTTGCAGAGTGGGGTACCCTGTGGGATATATCAGTACTCCAGGAGCTTTGCAATGCTATCCTGAGACCAGAGCAGAGACCAACAGGCCACAAGACAGAAAAGTTGAGGGCCAGAGAGAGACTTACAACTATGGGGCATGGCTTAGAAAAAAAAATATTGCAGACAAACCTTAATATTTCTGACCCTGACATGTAACCTTTTTGTTTCCCCAATAAATCCCACAACCATGGGTATTTTATTGAATTCTGTCAAGCACAGACAGGGTGCACACTATCACGGCAGAGAGTAGAGTATCTTGGGAAGGGAGACTGGGAGGTGAGACAGGTGTCAGAGCAGGGTCAACACATTTGGAAGGTGGAAGCATGTCTGATTTCCACCCACCAGAAATCAACTTTGTGTGGATGTGAAGTCAGCTTCTTTTTCCCCTTTGGGGAGTCAGGCATGGTCACCAGACCCTTTCCTCAACCCTTCATTGCTATGGATACGCCTTTTAATTTAGGCAGTCCAGCTCCTAACAAGGAAACCAAAGTTGAGTACTGACATTATAGAAGTACACAGACATACTTTTGTGTACATTGCCTAGCTCTAAAGAAAATATACTTGAGTGTCTGAGTCAACTTGATATCTTCAAATTATGCTTTCTTCTCAGAGTAGTCCACATGAGAAATACCTACTAAAGTCATCTCCCGAGAACCCCACCTTTCTACTCCATCCCCCAAGCTCTCCATGCTCTTGCAGGATATGTATTTAGGTTCCCCTCCTATTTCATTCTGCCTATCTGACTCATCTTCAGATTAAAGTCTTAACAGGTAACATGTTAGGCCTTCAGCCAAATGGTTCATGGTTCAAATACACCCAGAGACACTTCCGAAGAAAAGCTTCGTGATATATTTCTAAACTAAACTAACATTGAAAACACAATGAAGTATAGCTCTATTGTTAAATAGTTAGGGTTAACTTGAGATGAAACAGCCTCAGGTTGGTTAGCAAAGCAAACTTTCAAATTTTGGTTAGTCTTCGGGTTCAGTTTCTCTTGTTCCGGGGTCTGACTCACCCTACTCCAGTATTCCATGTAGTTCCCCGGGATTCTACTCTAAGCCCTACATAGAATTCATTTTTCCTTGAAGTCTAGTATGAATATTTAGAGTGAATTCAACTTGGAACTAAAGGTCAAAGATAGTAGGCATATTGTAATCTCTCAGCCTATTTCTTACGTGAAAAATATTTGGACTTGCTTGATAGAATTTCTTTGAAAATGAAATAATGTAGGGACACACTTAGAATGATGCTTGATACATAGCAAATGAAGCGAAGGTTTGTTGAATGAATGAATGTTGGGTAATAGATAATTCAGGTTGCTATGTCATCTTGTCTAACTGTCCTTCCAATTTTTACATCACTTAAATTATTCAAGATTCAGCTTAAACATCATCTCTTAAAGAAAAGATTCCTCCTCCTTTCTGTTTTCACAACATCTAAACCAGGTGTTCTCAACCTGTGGGCCACAACCCCTTTGGGGGATCAAAGGACCTTTTAACAGGGTCACCCAATTCATGCCAGTAGCAAAATTACAGTGATGAAGTAGCAGTGGTTGAGAAACTCTGGTCTTGAGGGTCTCACCTGATTTGTTTCATTCAAGTTTCATTCTACACTTTCTTCCACTCTACCTAGGACCCTAATGTGATCCTTTAGAAAACTGGGCAATGGTGGTTGGGCATCATCTCATTCTTCTGGCCTCAAGTTTGGAAACTAATATTTGCAAGGTTCATGGTTTCCTTAAGACTTTTGATTACACTAATTTATTTCCTCCAGATAAGAAGAGATCAATAGTAATAGTTGAACCTTAGGTGTCTACTCATGAGTTTTTAGGACTCTAGTCACTATTCAGAAAAACCGAATGTAGAAGTGTCTTTCGAGCCAGTCAGGGTGTGGTATAACACCGATGAAACATACAACTTTCCTCTAGTTCTTCAATGCTTCCTCCCCACAACTATCATGACCCCAATTCTACCTTACAAATCTGTATAGACTAGAGCATGTACATGGGTACACATAGGCGCTGGAAACACCCCTTATGACCAATAATGAGAGTAGCCATACCAGGAGGGTAGGGTGAAAGTGGGGGGAGAAAGAGGGAACTGATTACAATGATCTACATAGAACCCCCTCCCAGGGGGATGGACAACAGAAAAGTGGGTAAAGGGAGACATTGGTCAGTGTAAGACATGAAAATAATAATAATAATAATTTTTAAATTATCAAGGGTTCATGAGGGAGGGAGGGAGGGGGTGGAGGAGGAAAATGAGAAGCTGATACCAAGGGCTCAAGTAGAAAGAAAAATGTTTTGAGAATGATGATGGCAACAAATGTGCTTGACACAATGGATGGATGGATGGATGGATGGATGGATGGATGGATGGATGGATGGATGGATGGATGGATGGTGATAAGAATTGTATGAGCTCCTAATAAAATGATTTTTGTTTTTAAAGAGAACAGTGTCTTCGGGAATGATGTTCTTCAAATTGAGATAGGTGTTCCCAGAGACCTTGGTACCCTGAATCCCTACACCCAGTGACTCGCTCCCTCAGGTGTTTGCCTGCTTATGTCTAAGAAGGTTTCCTAAGTTTGCCCCCTGCATATTCAACATTAATGGATAGAGTATAGACCTGAGTATAAGCCGAGGCACTTAATTTTACCACACAAAAAAACTGGGGCGCTTTCTACTGGAGTTTATATGGTATATTTTCTGCAAAGGTGAAAGCACATTCAGAAATATGCTGCCAAACCTAACAATTTGTTGGTACACTTCCTTCTCCCCCCTACAACGGTTCAGCCTGCGTATCTATCCAAGTATCTTCCATAGGACATTTTTTAAATAAATCATTTATCACAATCCATCCATCCATTGTTTCAAGCACATTTGTACATGTGTTGCCCCCATCCATAGACTTCTGATGTCTGATATTTTGGAAGCAGATCATCAGGCCTCTCACTGGGTGGACTCAATTCTTTCGCCTTTTGATTAGTAGTCAAGTGCGTACCTGTTTGTGGCACCCAGGCATTCTTCCACCAGCATAGGCACCAGTTTTTTGTTTTTGTTTTTTTAAATTAATAAATCTTTTTATTGGGGCTCATAAAGCTCTTATCACAATCTGTACATACATCAATTGGGCAAAGCACCCTTATACATTCGTTGCACTCGTCATTCTCATAATTCATCTCCCACATGGGTTCCTGGAATCAGCTTGGCTTCCCTTTATTTCCCCCTCCCCCACTCCCCACTCCCCCCTTCCCCTTGGTCCCTTGATAGTTTATAAATAATTATTATATCTTATCTTACACTCCCCGGCATCTCCCCTCACCCATATCCCCATTGCCCATCTCCCAGAGAGGAGGTTACACATAGATCTCCGAGATCGGTTCTCCCTTTCTACAGTCCCTTCCATCCTAGTGTCGCCACGCCTACCGCGGGTGTTGAGGGGTTCGTCTGTCCTAGATTCCCTGTGTTTCCAGATCCCTATTGCACCGCTGTACATCCTCTGGTATAAAAAGGTCCACAAGGTAGAATTGGGGTCGTGATAATTGGGAGGGGAGGAAGCGTTCAGGAACTAGAGGAAGGTTTTGAGTTTTATTGTTGCTATACTGAACCCTGAGTGACTCATCTCCTCCCCCTACCCCTCTGGAAGGGATGTCCAGCTGTCTACAGACGGGCATTGGGTCCCTATCACGCACTCCCCCTCTTTCACAGTGATGTGATTCTCACCACCAAGCACACAGCCTAAGCAAATAAAAGGTGTTGAATGGACCATGTAGCAGACACCAAGGAACAAAAACAATCATTGTGTGATCACCTTCCTCACATAATCGCTGAAGATGAAAGTGTGCATAAGCAAATGTGGTGAAGAAGGCTGATGGTGCCCGGCTACTGAGAAATACAGAGTCTGGGGACTTAAAGGCTTGAAAGCAAACAAGCGGCCATCTAGCCCAGAAGCAACAAAGCCCACATGGATGCAGCACACCAACATAGGTGATCGTGAAGGGCAGAGGAGACCAGGTCTCAAACAACAAAGGCACCAGTTTTGGTTTTTTTTACTGATTTTAATTAATCTGAATAGGTCATCTTATGCCTATACCACCTAATGATGATGTGGTAAGTGACTAAATCATAGGGTTAGGCAAAGCACAGGATGATGGCTGAGGAAGAGACCATCATCTTATAACACAGCCTCTCCTCTCCAAGGACAAACAGAGTTACCCGACACCTCCACCCTTATCAAGTCAGGTCAGCTCTCCAACATGAATCAACTGCCTTCTAGCATAGGAAGTAATGGTGGAAACTGCATGTTCTACTGAGAGGAAGTCAGTGGGACTATTTCATAAGAAGTAAAAGTTTGCAATAATTGAAATGAAATGATCAGTAAACAGAGAAATTTTAAAAAGCAGTAGGTATAAAATAACTCAGTCAAAAAGATAAATGTAATCAGTTTAACCTTTATTCAAACCCAATACCAGTGACTTTACCCATGAATGATACATCGGAAGGTGAAGGAATCTTTGGATTATAGAAAAAGATGTTCCCCATCTCTGGCCAATAATATCAATGATAAGCTCATTTTTCACCTCTGAATAGGCTAGCATCCTCATCTTCCATCATTCCAGTGCTCTTTGTAAATATCCAGTTCATTTTCACTGACCTATTCCTACTCTTTTAACTAAAATTGAGGAGACCTTTTAAGTCCCATGGTTTATTAAAAGGTAGAATAGGTAATGACGCATGTAGTTTTACAATTTTTGTTTTTTCAGTGACGCTGCATTTAAGGTTCAAGATTTCTTATTAATAATGTTCTTCAATGTTTTGTAAAACAATTTTAAAAACTGTTATTAGTGTGAACTCGATCATTCTTGTCACATGTTCAAACGGTCTGCAGGAGCACTGAACTGTTGAATGTGGCTTTTAGGGCCCAAGTCCATAACTCTGACCTAACTGCTTTTTTCCTGCCTGGGTCTGGGGCAGAAGGTGGAAGAAGGGACTGATAGAATTCATCTGTGAGTAATCGTGAGTAGGATTTATTGGAATACCATCCAGGTAGGATAAAAAAGCTTCTGAGGAGGGATGCGGTTGTCCACAAGAGTCCGGAACAGAGTGAATCCTGTAGACCCCAACACCCCTGTGCACTGAACCTCGTGGTTCCAGAAGATAGTTGTTACTTCAGAAGAGCACAAGGAGAACCAGGAGCCACAATGTGAAACAGAGTGATGGATGGGCAGCCCTCAGAGAAAGTAAAGCTGAATGCTTTTGTATGACAGACTGCCTTGGGGAGTGGAGTGCCTCTGGCCACTTAATTGGAGAAGCAGGCCTTTCATCACCACAAAAGTAGAGCCAAGTGCCTTTGTGCTGAGGCTTACTAGAGTGAGGTGCCTGGGACACTCAATTCAGGGAGCTGGGCTTGCTGACCCACAGACCTTGAGCTGAGGCTTACAGGGGAGTGGCATGACCTTTGCACATTATTAGCAGTCCTGAAAAAAATTTCCAACACGTCACGATGAGAAAAGTACATCACTTGTGTTATAACTTTTTTAACTTCTTCAATAAGCCTTGTAATCATTAAAATTGTATGTGAGATTGCTGTGTAGCAACTGTAATTACTATTAGAACCTAAATGTAAAAGTAGGTAGCGTTTGAGACAACTGACTACCAATCGTTCGCTTAAAAATTTGACTTCTGTCTGTATAAGGATGGACTGAAGGTTCTGGAGCATCCCAATTTGGTTTCAACCCTTATGAGTTTTCTTTGAGCATGACCTTACGTGGCTTAATCTTGTAAAGGCATAGTTCTCATACGTTAAATGTGGATAATATCAATGTCAGGATTAGATGAGATAGTGGATGCAAAATGCTTAGTAACTACTTCATATTCGAGAGCAAATTGTATCACCCCACAATCCATGTTGCAGTCCGATCTCATGGAATTTGTGAATGTGACTCAGCTCCAAAAAAGGATTGTCTTTTGTTATGTTAATAAGATGTCGGCTAGGTCCTAATGGCAATGCTAGGAAACTAAGGCACTTTATATAGAGCAAGTTTTCAGTGAGTTTCAGCCGCGGGTGATGTATCATTTGTATAGATATGTGTTAATATCCTTGTGAGAAATTTAAAAGGTAAAAAGTGTTACAGCAGTCTGCTTTCAAAAAGGATGATCATTTCAAAAGCCAGAAATCACTTAAAAATAAAATAATAGAATTATTCCTCTGATTTTAAACCAAGTGAAACAGAGTATATAACATTAACCATAATGTAAAAGAATGAAAATATGTGAATAGGACTTTCTTAAAATACTTTATAATAATGACTTGCTAAACAACAAACTGGTGGTATAGTGATTATGTATTGGGCTTCTAGGTGCAAGGTCAGCAGTTTGAAACCACTAAGTGCTCTGAGGGAGAAAGATGAGACTTTCGACGCTAGTAAAGGTTTAGTCTCAGAAACCCAGAAGGAGAGTTCTAGCCTGTCCTATAAGTCTCTATGAGTCAGAAATAATTCTACACCAGTGAGTTTGGCTTGGTTTTTATAATTAACAACGGCGCCCATATAGAACACAGGTCTAGTCAAGAATACATGGGGCTATCTATAATCACAGTCTCAATTTAATCTGACAGGTTTTGTTTTGGGGGTTTTTATTTAATATCATTTGTACAGGACATATAATTCATGGGAAAAGATAGTGCAGTGCATTAGAATAATTTTCTAATTGAAAATCGCTTCCTTCAAGCAAGGTAATAAAATATTCTAGACAAGAAGATAGGAGAGTTGTGTGACTTGGCAGCAAAGTGTCTTAGTAGTTATAACTTCCTTGAGGAAAAAAAAATCTCAAAGCGAATTGCACATAATGCACGCTGCAGCACAAATGTGAAATTTAACAAAATATATGTCATTTAAATCCAGTCTTATATGAATTCCCTTAAAATCTTCTCTATAAACTTGGTATACAGCTTAGTTAAGCAGCTTACCAATGCATGCTAAACCCTAAGGGATTTTTGCCACTATCCTCCCCAAAGTTCTATCTCTTCCAAAGTTTGGAGTCACTGCATTATCTGTCAATAGAAGCTTCCCCACCACACAGCTCGCAACTGTCTCACTGCCAACTGCGTCAATTTCCATCTCACCGTGACCTGAAGGTGTGCATGCCAAACACTGACTTAAACTGAAAATTTTACTCGCAAAGTGTAAAATATGATTTGGTTATACCGTGATATTAAATAAATTTTCAAGTTGTAGAGAATGTATTTATCCTTTCAGCAAAATAATTCTTCATACCAATAGCAGTTAATACCACTGTCTAGTTTTCTCCATTGCCATGAGAAAAAACTCTCCCAAATCAACAAGTGACTTTAATATTAATAGAACATCAACTATGTGTCCTATCAGTGGATTTTCACTGTAAAAATATTTATTTCTATTAATACACAAGAAAACACACTAATCTGATTTAACTGAAGTATTCACAAATCTATATAGGTATTTAATGTACATTCACCAAAAAGTCATTTTGATACAAATAGCTTCATACCTGTCTGTCAATAATCTGGACAAAAATTAATATGACATAGAGTAAGATCCCCATTTATTAGATTAAGAAACTAAGGTCCATAGAGATTTTTGCCCAAGATTAAACAGTGAGTTAGTGGCAGTGTGGGAAATTAAATCTAGAATCATTGCACCAACTTTTTCCCTT
Source organism: Tenrec ecaudatus (assembly GCF_050624435.1). Lineage (NCBI taxonomy): Eukaryota > Metazoa > Chordata > Mammalia > Afrosoricida > Tenrecidae > Tenrec > Tenrec ecaudatus. Next base: position 61,256 of record NW_027459558.1, on the reverse strand, counting down.
GATAGCTTATTCATCTACATTTTAAAATAGACGACAGACAATTGAGATACCGAGGCAATAAAGAATCTAGAAATTTGTCAGTCATCTGTCTTTGAGAGTTTACATTTTTCTAAAAAAAGTAGTCTTCGTAACAAGTCATCAAAATAACTACACTTTAATAAAGTATCAGAAGAAAAGAGTGGTTTTAATTAAACTTGTGCAGAAATCTTCTAAAATCTTGTGAAAGTAAGTTATGTTTGCAGTTTATATGTCTCATCAATTACAAAGTGGGTTTCATGTGAACTTTCTGCATCCAAATTTGAGTGTTTACCAAGAGCTATAGGGTTGATCAGGATAAAAAACTCTTTCTTGGTGAAAAATGTTATTGCAACATTGACAGTTATGTTACTGTAATAAATAAATCATCTAAATATTCTGTATGGTTATAAGAAGCACAGAAATATTTTTAAATTATTAAACAAAAATAGTTAAGTTCAAGCTTGTATTATTCAGAAATTGATAACATTTGCTGTCCAAAATGGCTTATATTTTTCACAGTAAGATTTAGGAATGCTTCTCTTGTGAATTAAATGTCATGATCTAATTTTGGGGGGAAACCTTTCTAAATTATTTTGTAAAGATTTTTTTCACTATGATTTTTGGTAATGCCCAGAGGATTTGGGGGTTTTGTGTTTTGTTTTTTTCTATTAACCTGTAAATATTCGAGTGGACTAGAGAAAATGTTTTTGATAACATTAAACATATAGTATTTTAATATTCATCTGCTGACGATGGGTAGAGTAAGGGCAGTTCAACCTCCCCTCCTCTCCACATTAAACACATAAGGACTACTTTCATTCATTTTCTATATTGGGACTTAAAAAAAGATTTTTTAAATGGATTCTGTTGATTAAAATTAATGGACAATGTATTCAAATTTTAAAAGTAGTAAAAAATAATAGGGAGGAAAGTTAATTTACAATAAAACACTGGCATTTCAATAATTCATTTACCAAATCCATGTTGAGTCAGCATTTATTATAAACCAAACACTGTTGTAACAGAGACTACCATGCATGGTTAATCCAGTAAAAATCCCTCTCCCAGCAAACCTTACACATGTAATAAACTGTTGCTGTGGTGAGCTGCCACCAAGTCCGTTTCAAACAGAACCACCTTATGCACAGGACAGAACTCTACCCAGAGCTGTGCCACCCCCATTGCTGCAGCCACTGTGTCGTTTCTTCACCTCCAGGTTATTTCTCGATTCCCGGCCGCTCCCCTTCACCAAGCTGGATGCCCTTCTCCAGGGACTGCTCTCTCCTGACAGCTTCAAGTGATCTAAGACGGAATCTGGCTAGCCTTGCTTCCAAAGGCACGCTTCCCATGCTTCTTCTGAGACGGGTCTGTTTGTCCCTGAATCAGTACACGTTACTTTCAATATTCTTTGGCAGCACAATTCCAACGTGCCAGTTTCTCTTCGATCTTCCTTAATCAATTTCCAACTCTCCCCTGCATACGAAGCAACTGAAAATACCACATTTGAGGTCAGGATGACCAGAGTCCTCCCAGTAACATCCTTGCTTTTCAATAATCTAAAGAGGTCTTGTGCAGCAGATTTGCCCAATACAATGGGTCTTGATCTGCTCACGGCTGCTTCCATGATCACTGATTGCAGATCCAGGAAGGACAAATCCTTAACAGCTACAATCTTTTGCCATTTTTAGTGATGCTATCTGTTGGTCTAGCTATAAGGGTTTGGATCTTTCTTGACATTGAATCATAATCCATACTGAAAGCTACAATGCTTGATCTTGATCAACAAGTTCGCCAAGTTCTCATTTTCAGCAAGCAAGGTGTGTCATCTGCATATTGCAGGTTGTTAATAACCCTTTTTTCCAATCTTGATGCCACATTCTTCTTCATATAAGCAGTTTCTCTATTTTTTCAACATATAGCTTGAATAATTATCGTGACGTACACCTTTTCTGATTTTAAACCATACAGTAGTCCCGTGTTCAATTCACACAACTGCCTCTTGATGCATGTATACATTCCTAGTGAGCACAATGAAGTGTTCGGGAATTCCCATTTTCCTCAAAGTTATACACGGTATTCTATGATCTACACAATTGAATGCCTTGTCAAATCAATACAACACAAGTTTTATTGATACTAGAATCATTCTAGTATTCTCTGCTTTAGTTGACATAGGAAAAATTTAAAGAATTGCGGTTTTACACAATCTTTTTAAAGACCCTTCATATAAATAAAATGGCATATAATTCAGTGAAACTCAAAACCAAACTCACTGCCATTGAGTCAGTTCTGTCTCATAGTGAACCTATAGCCCAGTGTAGAACTGCCTCTGTGAGTTTCCAAAACTTTTAACAGGAGTCGAAAACCTCATATCTCTCCCACAAAACGGCTGGTGGTTTCCAACCTCTAACCTTGCAATTAGCAGTCCAATGCTTAACCACTACTCCATGTAATTCAAGAGCACAGAATAACGAATACTGCATAGAAAACCAATATAAAACTCAAAACTCACTGCCATCAAGTTGATGTCAACTCAAAACAACCGCAGGTGACAGGGAAGAACTACAGCTGCGGGTTTCTGAGACTGTAACTCTCTACAAGAGTCAAAAGCCCTGACTTTCTCCCGAGGAGCTGCTGGTGGTTTCAAACTGCTAACTTTGCAGTAAGCAGCCCAACTCAGAACTACTATGCTACCAGGGCTCCTCTGAAAAACTATATAGGACAAGGCAATAGAGTCTAAGTTTAGCTGTATTTGATAAGTAATCAGGGAAGATTGGTTATAGGAAGGTCCCTTTTAGGAAGTGTTATTTGAGTATATTACCAAAATAAATCTCTAATGAAAAAGTACTTCAGATCGAGGGAAAGAGAACAAAAAGCTTCGGAGAAGGAACTGAGACTGGTGTCATATTATGTTATAATACGGTGGCTGTGTATTTTTCTGATGCTGTAAGTTGTGCCATTAGCATTGCAGATAGCAGCAAGGTCACCAGAGACTTAAGCAGACCTTTCAAACTGTGTTAGACAGGGTTCGCTAGAAAAAAACAAAACCAGGACACTTATGATTTGAAAGCTAGATACAGCACAAAGGAATATAACAGCTAATTAGTCCGTGCAGCAGTATAGAGGGCTCAGTTCAACTCACTTCCATGGAATAGTTAATATACTGGAAGTCCTCCAACTCATGAGCACTGCTCAGTCCAAGGTTAAGGAACAGACAGCTGATCAGGCAGAAAACAGCAGGACGGGTCACCAATAGTCAGCAGCTCAGGAGCTTAGTGAAGCAGGCCCAGATGGGACATCAAACTCAAGCAGTGCAAGACACAGGATCCAACAGCCTCAAGCTCGAGCCCTGTATACACCAGCTCCGTGGTGAAGCAGGTCTTGCAGGAACTTCAAGTTCTAGCTACAAGATCCACAGGTTGGCTGTCCCACAGGTAGTGTAGCTCACAAGTTGAGAGCTAGCTAAAGCAGCCTTATGCTGGTCCAATCACCAGAGAGCAAGAGAGAGGGGCCAGGGTTTGGCGAGCCATTTATCTATTTGCCCTCCAAACAAACTGCAACTTTATTAATCCCACATGTTCTCATTGGCCATGTTGACACAATACCTAACTATCACACAAACTAAGATAAATTAGGGAAAAAGTCTGGTGAGCTAACTCCATATATTAGCCATTGAAAACACTATGGGTCACAACACAATATTTTCTGATATACTGCCAGAACTTTACCTCCCTGCATGTAGACTAGAAAACACTACATAATGGCCACAAATTATGGAATCAACCATACCAACAATAATGACTATGATGAAAGACCAGGCAAAGCAGTCAAAGACAAAAGCCAGAGGAGTGATTACAGTGCGACATCACATAATCTCACCTGGGTGAAATGGGAAGTTGAAAGTGATGTCTTCATAATCTATTACCTAGACTACTAATAAAGTTCTAGTGAATATATGTGTATGGATATTCAAGACCATGAAAATCCTCACAACTGAGTTCATTGAAAGCATCGTGATAAACGGAGAAAAGATTGGCATTGTCAAGCGTTCCATTTGACTTAAATGCACATCTATGTATGTTGACGGAGCAGCACTCAACATGCTCCGTGATGCACTGCGCTGGTACCTCTGTTGCGCGGGAGTTCTTTAGAGTGTTGAAGAACAAATAAGTCACTTTCGAGGCTAATCTGCACCTGACCCGAGCTATGGTATTTGCAATTACCTCATATGCGTATAATATTTGGACATTAAATAAGGAAGATTGGAGAACCAATGCATTTGAATTAAGGTGGCAGCAAAGAATATTGAAAATATCATGGACTACCAAATAAGCCAACAAATTTTGAAAGAAATACAGCCAGAATGCTCCTCAGAAGCAAATGGTTAGACTTCGTCTCATATACTCTGGACATGTTATTAGGCGATACCAGTGCCCGAAAGAGGGCATATGCTTGTGACAGCAGAAGATTGTCAATGCGAGGGACTGACACTGTGGTTGCAGCAATATGGACTTGTCAGTACGATGGACTTTGTATTGGACAGGGTTCTCTAGAGAGACAAACCAGATTGCTAGTAATTATATATAAATATATTTATAAAGATAGACATATAATTCAAGAAATGAACCGTTAAATTATATACAGCTATATAATACAAGAAATTAACAGTTAAATTATAAAGCAGTGAGACACTAGCAGTCCTTTAAGGTTTGAGAGCTGCCAGTTGCCAGTCCTCTTCTGTAGAGAGAGCTGGGCTACATATATCCAGGCAGCAAACAGCAAGGCCTGTCCCGAACTGTCATCAACTGTCAGTCCCCCGCTCCAGAGATGAACATTCCAATCGTGTGGGCTTAAAGGGACCTCAACTTACAGCGACACAGTCCACAGGCTAGGCATCCCACAGGTAGTGTACCCCTTTAAACTGAGGCACAGAACAACCAAAGTGAGGGTCACCGAGCCATTTATCCCTCTGCCCTTCAGTTAATCCTACTTGTGTTTATCAGCCAGGCTGGCACAATAAACTATAGCAGACTTGTCGATGCAATGGACTTGATGATGCAATTTGTCGATGCAATGGACTGATACAGTGGATGTAGCAATATGGACTTGCTATGTGATGGACTTGTCGATGCGATGCACTTGTCGATGCGATGCACTTCTCGATGCGATGGACTGACATTGGTTGCAGCAATACGGCTCAAACATAAGTACAAATGTGAGAACGGCACAGGCCTGAGCAGTGTTTTGTTCTGTTGAGCGTAGGGTTGCTATGAAGCAGGACCGAATTGAAGGCACTTAAGAACAATAACATACAGACATTCAGATAAATATCTTTAGGTTTTTTCTCTCTCTAGAGCAGTGATTCTCAACCTGTGGGTCGTGACCCCTTTGGGAATTGAACGACCCTTTCACAGGGTCATCCGATTCATAACAGTAGCAAAATTACAGTAATGAAATAGCAATAAAATAATGTTATGGGTGGTGGGTCACCACAACATGAGGAACTGTCTGAAAGAGTCGCAGCATTAGAAAGTTGTGAACCACTGGTATAGGACATGTATCGGGACCACATCATCTGACTTCTAATTCTTTGGATGTGAACCAGAGGCCTATTGTATTGCTTGTTGCTCTTAAGACTCATCTGCTTCCAATAGATGTCAGCAGTCTGTTTGACCTGCCAATCTTAGGTTCATCAACCCTGAAGCTTCATGAGTAAAGAGAAGCCACCATACTGACTTTTCACCCATGACTTGGGAATTCCAAGCCTCTCAACTATGTACCTAAGGTACACCTGACCCAAGCCCTGGTAATTTTAATTACCTCATATGCACTGTTTGGCAGTGAATAAGAAGATTAAGGAAGACTTGATGCATTTGAACTATGATGCTGGCTCAGAATACTGAATGTACCATGAACTGCCAAAAGAACCAACAAATCTGTCTTGGAAAAAGTACAGCCAGCAGGCTCCTCAGAGGCAAGGATGGTGAGATTTCTCTCACATAATTTGGACATGTTTTCAGGAGAGACAAGTCCTTGGAGAAGGACATCATGCTTGGTGTAAAGTAGCAAGGCAGAAAGAAAGAGGAAGACCTTCAGCAAGAGGATTGACACAGTGGCTGCATCAATGGGCTTAAGCAGAAGACAATAGGGAGGATGGCGCAGCACCAGGCGGCGGAGCTATGAGCTGGGCCCAACTCGATGGCCCCTAACAGCTAACAGCAACACTATGAATCATTCCCTTAAGATTAAAAAAAAAGTCTCTTTCTTTATTTAGACACATATATAAATTTTACTGCTTTTGCAACTATCTACCTTAACATTTTAAAAATTTTACCAGTCTCAGTACAGATAACTAAATATCACGCCTGAGTGTGTTCACTTAAGAAAGGAGTGCACATTTATTATTTTTACTCCAAACCCTTTTCATTGTCTTCAAAAGAATTTTAGAAACACATGCATGAAAGATACATTGCATATTAACTTTGATTCTACTATATCCTGAAGGGCACAAAAAGACTAATAAATAGAAAACTTTAATATTTTGTGAAGTTTAAAGTAATATCTTCATTATATTTCTAACACTTCACACATGACATCAACCATAGAGATTCACTTTCTAGGCTCACTATATAAAACAAAAACACAAAATACAACAGCATTATATCAGCCCAAATAAATCAACTGCCATCAAAAAATGAGGATCAGTACATTTTCTTTATTGTGATCATTTATTTGTAGGGTTTTTTAATCTTAAATTTCAAATGACTGATATGTTTGACAACATATATATAAAAGATGACACTGTGTACAGATCCTCAATTTTTATATCCTCTAGCTTTGAAAAATAGAATTCATTCTGAAACATGTTATGTTCTCTCTAAGATTGTTGCATTAAAGACATCCCTTGCCTACTCTGACCTCACTTCACCCGCACTTCGCAGGGGTAAATCCATTGCCATATGGGGAAGAACTCTATTCTTCCTATGGCCAAGTTCTGAAGCAGGGGCGTTACATGCCTAAGCGTGAGCCTTAGTGAACTTAAACTTTTAAGAAAGATTGAACCAATAAAAATAAAAATAGACAGCACATATTATAAAGTCTCCGGGTAGCTCAAATAGTTAAAATCTTGAGTGCTAGCCAAAAGGCTGCTGGTTAGAACCCACCCAAAGCTATTTTGGAAGAGAAACCTAGCACTCTCGTTCTGAACTCTTAAATATCTTTAAAAATTTAAAAGGGTTTTTAACTCTGAAAATATGCAGTAGCCATGCACCAAAACTGTCTTGATAGCAACTAACAATAAAAATACTGTATTAGTTCGGGTAGACTAGAGAAACATATTCACAAACATGTATATGTATATAAGAGACAGGTTTCTGTACAAGAGCAATTGAACATGGAGAAAACATCCCAGCCCAGTCCAGATCAAGTCCGTAGTCTGATATAAGCCCATATGTCTGATATCAATCTATAAAGTCCTCTTCAGAATCACGAAACACATGCAATGAAGCCAAATGCAGGATGATCACAAGCCAGTGGGTAGAAAGTCTCCGGGTCCAGTGGCGTTGTAAGCATCTCAGCGCTGGCAGGGGTTTCTCTGTGGCTTCTCCAGCTTCCGAGGTCTGGTTGCGTCCATGTAACTTGTCTTCTGCAATGTCTCCCAAGGAATGGGAGAGAGAGAGGTGTCTTCCAGCTCTCCAAGGAGGAAGTACCAGATTTCCCAGAATTCTCAGGAGAAGCCCATGCCCACACAGAAGTCTCATTGGCTATCTCCAGATTGACAACCTAGACTTAACCCGTACACTCTCAATCCTTAAATTGACACCAGATTAGGTGACTACCACAAACACATATTAAAATACTTACAACCTACAAAAAGAAAAACAAAAACCAAACTCACTGCAATTGAGTCACTTCTGACTCACGGCAACTCTGTAAGACAGGGTAGCACTGCCCCTGTGAGTCTCCGGGTCTGTAACTCTTCATGGGAGTAGAAAGCCTCATCTCCCTCTCCAGGAGGGGCTGGTAGTTTTCAACTACCCAACGTGTAATCACTACACCACAGGGCTCCTTGAAACATACCATGGACACAGTAAATCTGTGAACTTGGAAACATTCCCATTTATAGATTTAAATATCTGAATGCCAGAGATCTCACAGACACTGAGTAGCAGACCTGAAATTTAAATCCAGTTCCCTGAGTCAGCAGTATAGAATCAGTCATTATGCTTTACTACCGCTCTTCTTAATTTTCAGCATTATTCAAAGTGGTGAGAAAAGTGGGTTTATCGATCCTGAAGTTTCCAGATATTATTCATTCCAGGTGAGAATGTTAAATAAATTAGACAAAAGTATCAACATAAGTCTTTAGATGAATATGCAATATTGATTTTTAATATACTGTACATAAATATGTTTAATATGGTACATACAAATAAATTAATTTATCCATACATATAATTTAAACTTTTCAAAAGTTATATAGAAACAAATATAGTCATTTATCATATACAAATAATATAGCATATGATTATAATTTTGATACATATGTATACTCAATTAATGTGGGTACCATTATATATATTTATAGACAAATTGATTATCTTAATAAAAACTAAATGTACCAGTTCTTTTTAATGTGACAGTTGAGTTTTATTTTTAAGCATATATAGAAATGTAGAAAGAAAATACATCCCTGATTATAACCTCTTAGTTTAAAGAAACTATAGGTTTTTGTGTTGTTGAATGAAGGAGGCAATCAAGTAGAGTCCGTGGCCAAATCCACATGCCTACCTGTTTTTGTGTAAAATTTTACTGGGACGCCTATCCTCATTCACTTATAAATTATTTATGGCTGCTTTCTTGCCACCTCTACGAAGTTGAGTAGTTGTTGATGTCATGTTATGGCTCCCAAACTGTAAAATATTTATCTAGTGTCTGATCTGTTACAGTGAATGTCCTCTAATCACTATCATATTGATTTTGGAGTTTTATTTCCTTGATTGAAATTTATTCTTATAAATTGTCTCAATACAGATGCCAGGAAAGGGTAAGGTAGTTTAACAGATATTAAGATGATAACCCAATTAAATCTCTTAAATGATTAAATAATTAATATAAAGTGAAACTGTGAAAGGGAAGCCTTATACACTTTATGGCTGTCATATCTACATTTGGGCCATATAGTCTTTGACAATCCCTCAAATCTCAGCAAGTAGCACTGAATGTGACCCAAGTCCATGCATAAGTATAGAAGTATAACCAAACTTCTGCTACAGCTACAGAGTGTTGGTTTCGTCCACTGGAGAAGTTTGGCTCACCAGGATTCATACCACTCACTATCTAGTTTTATTAATATTAATAAAAACTTGCAGGGTCTATCTACATGTACTTAAGCTAAATGATCCTAAACATTATAAACCTACCAATTATTTTACAGTCAAGTGAATGTTTTTCCAGTCTGTAAAATAGAAGAAAATGCTAAACAATTTAAAAGCTAAAAAACATGCTATTCTATCTTATTGAAGAGATACTTTAGGTCATTCATGAATTATTTCTCATAAGGAGACTAAACCCATAGGAGAAAATAAAGCCAATAAAGAATAAATCTAAACTATAAACCATTAAAATTCCTCCAGTTGAAAAATGGCATTTGGAACTCACTCCTTCTTTCAAAATTAGACTCCCTAAAGCTTTAGAGATGCCCCAGGGGCATCATTTACGACTGCCATATTGGATCCGCTCTGCTTATGTATGGCAACCTCCCATGCAGGCCACCTCTCTTTTTTACACTTCAGTCTGTTTTACATTTACATGTGCTGCAGCTGCATCACAGTTCTCAAAGATCGTGAAAGAGGTTGTAAGGCTAAAACTGACGTAGTAATATATTTTCCATTTGAAAATCATAATGTTTCAATCTCAATCTCAGATACTGCAGTGGTACAGTCAATCAAGTAAAAATGTAGTTTGCAAAAATCTTATTTTATAAATATAATTCACTCCAATATGGATTTCAACTCAATCTGAAAAAAGAAACAAAAACCCCAAGTGCTTAAAATTGGATCAATACATAACATCATGTGAAACAGAGAGAAGATTGAAGTGCTCAAGAACAGAATGCTCCTCAGCAGCGAAGATGGTGAGACATCTCACATACTCTGGACATGTTACCTGGAGAGACTGGCCCCTGGAAAAGGGCTTCATGTTTGCTAAAGAAGAAGGAAGCACAAAAATATTACTACCCTCATCAAGATGGATTGACCCTGGCTTCAACATTAAGCTCAAGATAACAAAAACTGATAGGAGGATGTAGCTAGGCAGTGTTTCCTTCTGCTCTCTCTATAAAGAAAGTTATGCGTCTGGGTTGTATCCTCTTACCATACTTGTTTAATATATATGCTGTGAAAATCATGAGAGGCTGGCTTATAAGGAGAAGAATGTGGCATGAGAATTGGAGGAAGGCTTATTAACCCCTGCGATAAGTAGAGGAAGGCTTCGAGCACCTGCAACATGCAGATGGCACAACCTAGATTGCTGGAAATGAGGAGGACTTGAAGTATTTGCTGTTGATGATCAAGAACTGCAGTCTATGGTATGGATTACAACTCAATGTCAAGAAGACCAAGATCCTGACAACTGAACTGACGGGTATCAACATGGTAAATGTAGAAACTGAAGTTGCCAAGGATTCCATCTTGCTTGGATCCACAATCGCTACTCATGGAAGCAACTGATGCATTGCATTTGGTAAATCTGCTGCACGAGACCTGTTTAGAGTCTTGAAAAGCGGGGTGTTACCTTGAGGACTAAAGTGTGCCTGACCCATGCAATGGTATTTTTCATTGCCTCATATGCATGTGAAAGTTGGATATGCAATAAGGAAGGCCAAAAAAGAATTGATCCATTTGAACTGTGGTGCTGGTCAAGAATATTGAAAGTACTTGGACTGCCCAAAGGAGAAATAAATATCTGTTGAGGAAGAAATATGGCCAAGAGTGGTCCTTAGAGGCAAGGAAGGAGAGACTTCATCTTACATATTTGTACATATTATCAAAAGAAACAAGTCCCTTGAGAATGACACCAAACTTGGTTAAGTGGAGGAGCATCAATATAAAAGGAAAGTCTTTAGGGAGATGGACGGACACTGTGGCTGAAACAATGGGCTCAAGGGTAGGAACTATTGTGCAGATGGCACAGGGCCGTGCGGTGTAGCATTCTGATGTGTATAGTGGTCACTATGGGTGGTCACTGACTCCATGTACCTAACAGCATACTTGCACTCTCTCTGAGTTAGTGTCAACTTAATGACTCCTAATGATGACAGCATCGATCACTATTTAGAAGACTGTACCTTTGTTATTAACTGGAAAAATATTTCAATTTATTTTTCTTGTGATAATTTCCTCATATCCATCCCAGTTTAATTTTTATATGGTTTGAGAGACAATCCCCTCTGAGATTACAGAAAATAAAAAGTAAACAAAGTATACCTCACTCAGGTGAGAGAGGGACATCTGCTTTTCGCTCCACAAGATTGGGAGTGAATATTCCATGGTTTACAACAAAGATCTTTGTTACTCTTCTTTATTGTATCAGATCAGACAGCCTAAATGCTGAAGGTAAAGGAAAGCCATGATCATGGTCATTCGAAGCCCCTAAACCGCAGAAAGGATCATCAATCAACAAGTAGTCCCTGTCTTTTTTCTGAGAAGCTCAGAACTGGATAAAGAATGCTTAAAATAACACTGGGAAAAGGGAGACAAAAAATATATTTTGACTATTTCTCTCTTAGAGAGCTTTCTGCCTTTATTGGCTTTTAGAAGGGTAACCTTAATTTACATAACGACCCCTCAGTCTCAGTTTCTTGTAATGAAGCTATTTTGAAAAACCTACTGATCTCAATATAAGCTATTTTAGCTCTCAAGTTTATAGGAATGGTCACCTTTCTTTTCAAATTGCCTGATTGGCAGTGCTTCTGTCAGCAGTACTCCCCAGCCTAGACTTTAATGAAATGTTGCGCTTGTCCTCTGAGGCTTAGGATAGCTATTTGGTTATAATTAACTCCGGATTGACCAATGGCCAGTGAAAGAACAATTTACTCCAAGAAAAGATTATTACAACCATCATTTTGTTCCAAGTACAGCTGCTCTGTTTGGACAAAACTGAAAATACAAATGACTCATCCCACTGTGTTAATTTCAAACAACCACGAGGGAATAAGGAAGCATGAAAAGATTGCGCCCCTTCACTGTAGCTATGCAGAAGTGTAAGCTACAAGGGAAAGAAGAAAGAGCATCGTTTTTCAAACTAGTTGCCACCAAATTACACTAAAAAGCAGTTCAGAGAAAGAGGCACCCAACTTCCTTTTTTCCAGATGTAATGCAGCAAACTGTGGTGGGTCTCCTCTCAAAATCCATCCAAAATAAGTTCACTCTGTCAACCTCTACTGCTAGCACTCTTGTAGAAAATTCCATTCTTTCTCAGATTAATGCAGGAGCCTCTCAGCTTCTGCCCTTGATTCTCCTCTATCCCCCAAAGCCATATTATATGAAGCAGCTAAAAACTGAAACTCACTGCTATTGAGTCTATGCTGATTCACAATGACCCTAGAAAACACAGTAGAACTGCCCCTGCGAGTTTCTGAGACTGGACCTATTTATGGGAGTAGAAAGCCCTATATTTCTCAAACCAAGTTTCTAGTGGTTTTGAACTGCTGACCTAGCAATTAGGCAGCCCAATGCGTAACAACCATGCTATCAGGGTTATTTAAGTGACCACTTAATATTAACTCAAAGCAGAGTTCAATTGCTCCTCTGCTCAAAATGAAAGTGAGCCTTTCATTAACCATGGAAGATCTTTGATTGTCAGCAACAGTTAGTTTACAAATCCTACTCTCAGGTCCATGCAGTCTGACCCGGTCCCCCGACTTTTCTCCAAGGAGTCAGACAATGTTCTCCTTCAGGCTTCTCTCAGGTGCCATTGAGTCCATGTCAATTCACAGTAATGCCATGTGACCAAGTAAAATTATCCTCTAGAGCAGCGGTTCTCAACACATTTCCAATGGTCTTAGGAACCGAGACCCTTCTCTATCTGTCTCCAGGCAGGTCCGCCCACATGCAGATACACCCACATACAAGTACTGGGCATGAAGACTGTTACCCATGCTACACCATGCTTCAAGACCAAATTTCTTTTATTTGTCATTAAAAATAAATGTTTCACAATATATAATTACTACAGTGATTATCCCTATGCTTTAAATATGTTCAATTTGTTTAACAATGAAAATACATCCTGTATATAAGATATTTACATTATGATTCATAACAGTATCAAAATTACAGTTATGAAGTAGCAACAAAAATAATTTTATGGTTGGGGGTCTGTATCAAACATGAGGACCTGTATTAAAGGGTCATGGCATTAGAAAGATCGAGAACCCCTGCACTAGAATGATCTTAGCTGCAATCAAATGATCTCCAGTTTTTGCTTCTACCGAATGAATGGGTGGGTTCCGTCTGCCAACCAGTTGGTAGGGAGCTGAATAATGAACCATTTCACCATTAGGCCTTTGAGATAGCATCAATGAATATGGTCCTTTGGCCACAATCCTTACATGATGTACTAAAACTGCTGGCCTCTGCGCTGCTGGCTCGAATTCCGTTTTGGAGAGAGCTCTCTACTGCACTGACAGTAGATTAGGGGGATGAAGTCTCCACTGCAGCAGAGGGGGTAAACCAAGCCAGCACCCTGTTTCCTTGGGGCTATGGTCTGCTGAAAGATTAAACACCACACCTCAAAATCATTTTCTCTATATAAGAGACACTTCAAAAGCAGGAGCAGAGAGAGAAGTCCCAGGATCACCCATCAGAAGAACAACTACCAAAGGAGTATATTTGAAATCCCTTTCTAAAGTAGCACAAGCCAAGAGCAAAGACACCAGATACACCAGAAGATATGATGTAGACACCATGGGACTTAGCAAAGAAACCAACCCAACATCAGAGGCTGAAGCAGAGAGATCATGAGAGAGAGAGCAGACACTGAGACTGCGAGGCAGAGCAGCAGGTCAGCTTCTTGGCCGCAAGAGCCAGAGGCCAAGAGATCATGTGGCGAGAGGCTGATACTATAGAGAGAGCTGGCTATTGGCTATGAAGATGCTGCTGTGGACCAATGACCATAACTGTATTGTTTGCTGATCCTGACTTGGGATTACCTCCCAATTCCCCTAATACACAATTGTGGGTCCTATGTGTGACTTCTGCCTCAGCATGAAACGCAGCATGAACGTAGAGTGTCATGGCAGGAATGGTCCGTGTCAGCATAGGATAGAGAAGGACGGAAGGTCGAGGCATGGCTGACGTCTGCCTCATGTCAACAGGCAGGCCAGGGGTCAGGTGGGGCCTCCTCCATGCCTTTTGAGCAGCTTTCTCTCCTGACCACACACCTTGTTTAAAACTACAGCCCGACCTGCCAACATTTTATTTTTCGTATATAAGTTATCACTTTCTAACATCATAAATGTTTTGTTTTCGACCTGTCTTTTCCCATTAAAAAGTATGCTCCAGGAGAACAGGAATATCTGTTTCATTAACTGCTGATTTTCCACCAGTTGGCAGAATAGTATCTAGTAAACAGCCAATAAACATATGTCAAATCCATTAATTAATGTGGTTCTAATGCCCAAGAAAAGCGAGATTCTGCATTTTCAGAAGAAAAAAGCATTTCATGCAAAACCACCCTTCTTAACAGCTCCACCCTCACACTGCTCTGATGGTAAACAAAGCTCAATGCACTTGCCCCCAGTCTTCACAGCAAACTCTACTTGGGGGCCCTAATGGCAGGGCTGTTGCAAATAGAGATACCACATCTTTAGTCTCGTTGACATCTTATTTACCGAAAAGGCACAGCTTTGGCAATTATGAGGAAAACCGTCATCATTTTCTCAAACAAGATGAACCACGAGAACTAGATGGTAGCCAGCTACCATTACTGAACATCTTGACCAAAGCTTCTGTGGAATAACTGGACCAAACGGGAGAAAAGTGTGTACCAGCGTTTCAAATGCTCATAGGCTTCACACTACCTGGAGCCCTTGAAACTGCATGAGATCAAGCTGACCAAAGCAACATGAAATATTAACTAGAAACCTCAGGGGCAAAACGTTCAAGTTCCTGGAGGGGAATGACTCGGCAAAGGAGAATGAGGAAGGTTGCAGACCTGGGGTATGTACTCACTAGCATTAAGGTCAACATGGGGAATTGGTATATACTTTCAACAACAGTAAAAGAAAAGGTTTGCTTCTTATCTTCCACATAATACAAAGGGTTAAAATGGAAGATGGGAAAACACTGAAAGATTTGTTAAGTACCTCCCTTGGGTCAGGCACGGCACTCGGCAGTGGAAATCGAGCTGCAAACAAGAAAATAAAACCATCTCTTCTTGTATCGCCTATCTTGAGGTCACATTCCTAACACCCAAAACCAAACTCTTAAAAAAACACAGAGTGAAAACCCCTAAAGTCATATATAATTGGCCCCTTCTGATCTCATCTCTTGCTACCCCTTTCCCCACTGACTTTAGTCCAACCTCACTGGCCTTGTTGCTGTTAATCAGACTAAAACATTGCACACCTCAAAGCCTTGGCAATAGATCTTCCCTCCGACTAAGACACTCTTCTCCCCGCCGTCCAAGTGCCTGCTGTGGGACAAGGGCTAGAGACCAAGATTTAATAAGGGAAATGATAACCTTAATGCTGCATGAAATGAGGGAAAGGGAGAGGAGTAAAACAAAGAAGGAAGATAAGGAGTGACCGCAAGGCTATAATATAAAAAGCGGAAGTCAGAAAACACAACTCTGAAAAACAGATTATTTTAAGTACGCATACATCTGAAGGAAGGGGGGCTTTAGGCTGAAAGAAGGGCAAGTGAAAACACCCAAGTAAGGAGCCTGCGTAGTGCTTGTAAGAAACAGTAGGCTGGCAGTGTAACCAGAACAGGTGTGCACAAGGAGGAGAGGAATCGGAGACGAGGATGGAGCGGCAGCCACACCATCCAGGGTCTTGAAACACCAAAGAATCCCTGAATGGGCACTAGGTGCCAAGGCAAGGTGTGAACAGGAGAGCAGCAGCAGCAGCTAAATCTAACATCTGTCCAACAGAATCTTAAAATTCAGGACATATCACATTCACATACCACTTAACATCAGAATCCATTTCAGTTAAAAGGTGCACAAAGACAAAGAAAGCGGGGCAAGTCAGATAACAGTATGAGCTGTTACAATGGTAAATGGCTAGAAGTGATCAGATTTCCAAGATATTTATAATATAGAACCAAAAAGATGCATTATGACTTGGGTGTGTGACATGAGAGACAAAGAGTTTAAATCTAAGGTTGCTACTTTGTTTGTGTGTTTTCTAAACAATGTAGGGGTTCTCTAGCTAGCACACTTCAGTGCTTGGCTCCTAGCTGAGAAGCTAACGATTCATTTCCCCTCAGAGATACCAGCGAAGACAGGGCTAGCGATCTACTTCCAAAAGTTCACAACAACGAAAAGCAAACGGAGTCGTATTCTAGTCTACACACACACAGGACCACCGTGAGAATGAATCACCAGACAGCAGCCAGCAAGAACACCAAACAACTTTTGGAGGAATGGATCTGCCCTGTTCTGAGATAGGCAAAACTTCAGAAGGAAAAAGAAAGTGATTTACAATGTGTACCTCAAATTTGAACATGGTAATTTTCATATACGCTTTAGACACTCAAACAGATGCCAAATAGTACAAAGTAGACATCTGAAATTGAGAGCGAACTCAATTGGAAAGATCAAATTTGGGAGTTGTTAGCTATCAGCAGATAGTAATTAAAGAAGCTAGGTGAAGTCAATAAGTGACTAAAGTTGGTAGTTAAGAAAAGAGCTACGCAACTTGAGACCCGGACACTTCGAGAGAAAATGTGAAGAGAGACGGAAAGGAAAGTAAATACATAGGAAGAGAATTCCCAATGAGCAGCAGGAGGGATGGCAGGCAGGGAAGAGAAATGTGTTGTCTGAAAAGACAAGTGAAAAAAAAGTATCTTAAGGAGTTGAGAGAACAACTGTGTCAGAATCTGCTGGCAGTTCAAGATGAAAACTGGGAATTGACCACTGAAGTTCACAATGGAGAGGCATTCTTGCACTTGACAAGCACAGTTTTAGTGGCGTGTAGGGGGCAAAAGCCTGGTGTTAAGTGCATTCAAAAGACAAAGGAGAGAGAAAAATTGGAGTCAGTACAGACAGCTAACCTCTTAAAGGCTATAAAAGTAAGGAGAGAAATTGTCCAGTGGCTGGAATGAGTGGGAGTGGAAGTGTGTGGGTCTGTGTGTTTAAGTGAAGAGAAACAGTTCCCCATTTTTAGTGCCAACAGAAAAGGACCCAATAAAAGGGGAAAATCAAGGATTTAGGGCAGGGACAGAACTCCGAGAGATATCTGGGAGCAGGCGAGCGAGGCTGGGCTCGGGTGATCCTGAGAGAAGGTCCCATCACTGGCGTGGCATCATTAAAGCCATGGGAATAGGGGTGGGGGGGAAGAATACAGAGCATGAGACTTTAGCAATGATTCAAGTCAACATAGTGGAGCCAGTGCGTTCTCTCACTTCACTGCAGAGCTGTCAGGACCGGATACTGCTGCTGGAGTCTGTAAACAACGCCTTGGGGGGCTCCTTACAAACACACCCGAGCAAGTTAAGCACTTTCTGAAATTGCATGTAGTTTCAGGAGGAGAAGCACTCTTTCACAAGACTAATACTAAATTAATGAAAATATGTTTGGGCACAAACCCAACGTTGTAAAGGCCAGACACTCTTAAAAACGAACGCATAGGGGAGGGTGGTAAGCAAACTGAACATCAAACAATGCTGGCAAGCTGCACAGTCATAAAAATCAACTAGGTTTTAGGTTCCTAATGGAAGAGACCATTTATTATCATCGCTGAGGACAACGTTATCTGGTCACTACTCAATAAATACTAGTTGAATTAGTTAATTCAATTCTGTTGTGTTGCATTACATGCTCCTCTCAATGAACTCATGGTTTGCTGGTTTATAGCCGTAATAATCTCATGCAGCGTCCCCACTAAAATGCATTGTTTTCATTGATTTCTCTCATTGTCACAGTGCTATTTTTTGGCTTTGCATTTTTAGTGTAGTCTTGGAAATGTACACTATGCGGTAAATGCAAAATATCTTAACAAGGACTGCTAAATGATCATATTATAATTAATGAAGGGAAAATTGCCTTGCTGGATTGTTGTAAAATGGCTGATAAATCCTGAAGTGACTTGGATTTGGTATTGTTTTAGCATAAGGCAGTGGGGGTAGGAAACGCATAAAAATATTTGCCATTGAAATTAATGGGAACTGCCTTTCTTTTTCCTTAGAAAAATCACCCTATGAAGGACTTTGACGAAATAAATTAGCTCCATGAGGCAGGAGGCGTCTACATTTACTTGATTCCAAATGGGGAGCAAGGATAGTCATTTGCACAAAAGTATTTCCCGGTGGTACTTAGAAAACTGAAACGAGATGGACTGCCTCACCTGTTTCCCTGAGAGCCCACCGAGACAGCTTATGTTAGTTTCCACCAATAACCCACTAGATTAAATAGCTCTATTGTAAGTTTGAAGAGCTCTAGTTGAAATAAAGTGTTTTGAGGATGAAGTCAGAATTAGACTAGGCTATACAGACCTCCCAGAAATTTTATTCCCCCCGACAAAAAAAGTGTTACTTGATCAACTTAAGAAAACACACACCCCCATATACTCAAATATAAGCCGACACGAATATCAGCTGAGGCACATAATTTTATCATAAAAACTGCATTAAAAATGTGCTGACATATTATTATATCTGCAGGTCCACCTAGATAAGATAGGCGGGACAAACAATGTAAGAAGAAAATAACGGGACCAAAGGTCCCGGAGGGAAATGAGAGTGTGGGAGGTGGGGGAAAGGAGGAGGTATTGGCCAACTCAGGGACAAGGGAACAAGGAGTGGTTCAAAACCAGTGCCAGGGAGGGGAAGGGAGGACTGGTAGGGAGTGACCAAGGGCAAGGTACTGAGAGGAATTACTGAAACCAGAAAGAAGGCTGAACATGGTAGTGGGACAGGAGGAAGGCGTAAGGAAATAGAGGGAAGGAGTAGGAGGAAAAGGGCATACCCAGAAGCCTAAATACAGACATGTACATATGTAAATATATTTATGATTATGGGGGAAATAGACCTATGTGCATATATTTATAGGTTTAGTAGTAAGGTAGCAGGTGGACATTTGGCCTCCTCACGTGCATTCCCTTAATACAAGAGCACCTTGCTCAGCTAAATGGTCATTTCATGATTCCCACCTTCCCAGCATGATCGCTAAAGATAGACGTATGCATAAGCAAATGTGGTGGGAAAAGCTGATGGTGCCCGGCTATCAAAAGATATAGCATCTGGGGTCTTAAAGGCTAGAAGACAAATAAGCGGTCATCTAGCTCGGAAGCCACAAAGCCCACAGAGAAGAAGCACACAAGCCTATGTGAACACGAGGTATTGAAGGGATCAGGTAGCAGACACCAAAGAACAAAAACCATCATTGTGTGATCACCTTCCCCACATAAACGCTGAAGATGAATGTGTGCATAAGCAAGTGTGGTGAAGAAGGCTGATGGTGTCCGGCTATCGAGAGATATAGTGTCTGGGGTCTTAAAGACTTGAAAGTAAACTAGCGGCCATCTAGCCCAGAAGCAACAAAGCCCACATGGAAGCAGCACACCAACATGTGTGATCATGAAGGGCCGAGGGGACCAGGTTTCAAGCAACAAAGACAGGTGGGGAAAAAATCATATCATTGTGAAAGAGAGGAGCGTGTGACGGGGACCCAATGCCCATCTGTAGACAACTGGACATCCCTTGCAGAGGGGTAGTGGGGAGGAGATGAGTCACTCAGTGTTCACTGTAGCAATAATGAAACTTTCCTCTAGTTCTTAAATGCTCCCTCTTCCCAACTATCATGAGCCAAATTCTACCTTGCAGACCTGGTTAGACCAGAGGATGCACAGTGGTACAGATGGGATCTGGAAACACAGGGAATCCAGGACAGATGAACCCCTCAGGACCATTGGTGAAAGTGGCCATACCAGGAGGGATGGGGGTTAAAAACGGGGAACCGATCACAAGGATCTACATATAACTTCCTCCCTGGGGGATGGGCAACAGAAGAGTGGGTGAAGGGAGACACTGGGCAGTGTAAGATAGGATAAAATAATAATTTATAAATTATTAAGGGTTCATGAGGGAGAGGGGGGCAGGGAGGGATTGGGAGGGAAAAAAGGAAAAGGAGTTGCTGATTCCAGGAACCCAAATGGAAAGCGAATTTTGAGAATGATGAGGGCAACGAATGTATAAGTGTGCTTTGCACAATTGATGTATGTATGGATTGTGATAAGAGTTATATGAGCCCCAATAAAATTGTTTTTTTTAATGTGCTGAAAAACTCGGCTTATACACAAGTATATATGGTAAATGGTATTCAGTATTTGTACATTCCAATAGCTAAGCAAAAGCAGAAAAAATATATACGGAGGAAGAAAAAACACACTGAAAGGATCACAAATAATCACTATAATATGCATAATCAAGTATTATAAATCTATTACCTCCAATTAAAAACAACAATACAGCCACTGATACAGGGAGAAGACCCAATCACAGAGTAAGTATGGAACTGTAACCACGCTACCGGATGAGAGACAGTAAGCGTGCCTACCTTCAAGGAGAAGGACTGTCGTTGTCATCAGTGCTGTCAGCATGAAGACATAGATACATCTGTGACAACTTGAGAAACTACACAAGCTAACCTCTCTCATTTACAAAAATTCAAAAGGTACTATATCTCATAATTTGTCTATTATAGGAAAGTAAATCGATCAACATACTATATAAAACCAAATGTATAAAGTGAAATCTATGAGCTTTCCCTAGTACACAACATGAAAACTGATCTCCCATCTACTTCTATCTCTTCTTCTCATTCAATTCCCCTCTCTTTTTCTGGACTTAAGTAAAATGAAGGCTGCTTTTAATAGGTATTTCATGTTCTGGATATATAGTACAATGAGTCACTGTTCATAGCCTGGCTAGCAGGTAATTGTACCGTACATTTGTACCGTACACGTTGGTACTTAATTACATCCCATATTGTGTAAGTCTCTAATTCACACATTCCTATAAATATCTCATTGCTTCCTCATCAAAACCACAATCTCCCTGAAGGCAGATATTCTTGTTACAAAATACCAGTTCTTCCTCTAAGATGGCACCTCTGTGCCAGGTGGGTAATGGATCTTCATAAAAGCATAAAGTGTTGAAAAGAAGTAATCGAGCATACGCTTTAGAGAACTTCTTGATATACAGATTTTGAGCAGCACCAAAAGGAAACTGAAAACTATCAGTCTATAATTAATTGAAATTTAAACAGGGTGAATAACAAAATATTCCAATAAAATTCTGACTCACTTTATCTATCACTGAATTAATTATGAAATGTCCATGAAGAAATCACACTTGAAATACTCAAATATATCTTCGGAGATAAAATTAGGAGCTATCATATGTGCACTTTTAGCTAGTTAAGTTTCCAGTTTTTCTATAAAGAACATGTATTGCCTTTAAGGAACTAAAACAACAATAACAACAAAGGAAAAAGTCTTGTATTATTCCTGAGAACAGATCATGGAGTTTGAAATTCCAGATCCAAGTGTGTAATCTGAGTACTTTACTTCATCACCAAATGCCTAGTTTTCTTCATCTGGAAAATGAGAATATAAGAGGGACTATCTCCTAAGGCCATAGTAAAACACTAAATGGGTCAAAATGTTCCATGTCCTAAGGAGTGACTCATATATAGTAAAAGTGATATAAGTATTTGTTGTTGTTATTTTTAGTATGTCTTTGGGATAGGAGGAAAGAGGACAATTTCATTCTTCAAATTTCTACAACACATCCTTTTAAGAAGCACTCCATGCCTCTGAGGGTTCTCATGAAGATAAAATATAAATAAGATAGCTTGCTGTATTGTATCAAGTAGATGATACACTTTTAATTATAATTGAACAGCTAGAAATAGAAAAGATCTGCCAATCTCATATAAATAGATTACCTACAGATAGGTTAATTATCAAATTTAGAGATTTAAAACCAAATCCTCACATGGTGAACACCAATTACATAATTCTCCTCTGGGGTCTCTCCTGGATAAACCGCATGAGGAGAAAATTCAAACCCTTGGGGGTATGTTAACAGATGAGACCACAATAGAAAAACAGACTGCTCAGTACTACAATTGAAAAAGAACTTGGGAAAGAAGGAAAAGAGAGGAGAGAAGGCATTGCAGAGTTTATAATCGAGAAATAAAAATTACTTTTAAGATTTTTAAAATTTTAATATTTGTTAATAGAAAATTTTATTTTAAGGTCATTGGTCATATAATACCCTTACATGCACATTTCGCCTCCATAGCTTAAGTAAAATCAGGTCAACTAGTAGTTTATTATTGGCTCAATTGGTCTAAAATTTGACTTTCTAATGGAAAGTAGCAAGCTCCTTATTCCTCTGGGATTTGGTTGGGGAAAGCAAGTTAAGGCAGCTCTCAGCTCTCAGCTCTGCAGAAGCAGCCTTTGTCCACCAGAGATAAGTATTATCAGAACATAAGCCTTTCTTCCCCTCCTCCTCTTAGAAAATCACTGGGAATTCCTAGAAACCCATTGTCTATAGCCATGCCCCACATCCATTGTCTCTTCAACACATCTATCAGGTATTTGTTGCCAACATCCCCTGCAACTTGTCAAAGTCACTGTGACAGGTAAGTCGCGCCTCATCTTGGCTGGGTCAGGATTCTCAATACGTTCCCAGTAATCCTCCACGATGTGATCTAACACAGCACAACAATTCCCATCTTGGGGTCTGCTTGTGAGTAGACAAGCACAGGTGAGAACATAAAGGCGGGATGCAACCTCCTGACTTAGGTCACAGCCCTCATGCAATGGGAAGGAGGTTTCTTTGGGGAATGTGTCCTACTACTCATGTACTGGTCAGTTGAGGCTGTGGGAAACTGCCTCGCTTTTTGATGGTGGGGATCCAACATCTGGCTCATCAACCCCTGGGGTTCTTTGGACTTCAACCAAAGACCCACTATCTACATTAATGACCCTCGACGTCACCAATAGTTTGCCATTTGGCCTTCTGTGCATGGATTTTATGAACTCTGCAGCCACAAGCCTGACCTCGGACCTCAGACTCATCCTCCTCTGTAGTCATTGACCTTTCTGTCTTCTTTCTTTCTGTGTAATCAGTCACTATAGTTAGGCAAGTCAGGAGAAGCCCCCAGCTTAACATCTGATCCATGCACTTGAGCTAGACTGAACTTACCCATGTCTACAATTGTATGAGGCATTGTCTTGATATCAATTTATCTCTTTATAAGTGTCCCTAGTTTTGCTTCTTTATCTGTAACACAGTCAGTAATTACCTTAACGTTGCTAAAGTTAATTCTCAGTCAGTCCGCCTGTAACATGATGTGTCAGAATTGTCTGCTCCTATTTGAGATACTCTCTAGACATTGTCTATTCCTGGTTTCCTCAGCACCTCTATTAGCAGCTTTGCAGTTGCTGGAATCCACTCAAGGGCATGTAGATGATAGCCTCAGATGACTGATCTCTGTCAGTGCTGCCTTGTCCCATTCTCTTTTCTACCTTCTTTCACCACCAGGGTGAGTGCACGAAGCTTCACATTTCATTAGATACTGACAAATGTATATCTCAAGCCAAACCACTCAGTCAACTCCAGTTTCAAATCCAACATCTGTTTAAATTTCTAGCAGATATAAAATGTCTACCTAAATGTTTAATAGATATGTCAGTCTCTAAGTGATCTCCTTCTTGGACAGACGATCTTTTGTCTCAGCAAATGGAAATTCCACCCTTCTCATTCTTCAGCCCTGGTGCCAAAGTGACTTGCTTGTGGAGCTAACCACAAAATCAGCAGTTCTAATCCATCACCCACACCGAGGAGAAAGGATGACGTTTTCTGCTCCCACAAAGGTTTACAGCCTCAGACACCCAAAGGGACAGTTACACTCTATCCTACAGAGTCACTGAATTGGAATTGACTCAGGGTCAGTGAGTTTATTGATATATTTATGGTTCTTTCCTCAAAACCTTAGAGTTGGTGCCTTGATTTCTCTCTCTTTCACACCTCATACATCTTCGTCAACAAATTCCAAATGGTTCTGCTACC
Source organism: Tenrec ecaudatus (assembly GCF_050624435.1). Taxonomy (NCBI): domain Eukaryota; kingdom Metazoa; phylum Chordata; class Mammalia; order Afrosoricida; family Tenrecidae; genus Tenrec; species Tenrec ecaudatus. The sequence goes on along the minus strand of NW_027459558.1, from coordinate 36,930 downwards.
AACCAGAATTGTTCTACTCCTGTCTATGCCACTGTTAACAGCCTACACTAAGTGGCCATCATTTTGGGCCTGAATTTTAACTGCTTTTCATGCCTCTGCCCTTTCCACCTACAACAAAGTTCTTTTATGTGAACCACTGCTGACATTTTCAGATGAACAGTTGGCCTCACGATGTAAAATGTTTAGCAGCACCTCTGGCTTCTAAATGTCAATATCATCTCTCCGCATTTGGGACCATTGCAAATGTCCCCAATACCTCCGAATGTTTTGGTTTTTGGATGGGGCAACAAATTTACCCATGATTAAGAACCAATACTATATAGCATGTCTTATCCAAGCCATGGGTCACCTCAAATACACATGAAAGTTGGATAGTGAATAAAGCCACAGAAGAATCGATGCAATTGAACAATGGTGCTGGCAAACAATATGGAAAGTACCATGAGCTGCCAGAAGAACAAACAAAGCTCTCTTCTAAGAGATGGACAGCAATGATGACTGTGTCCCATTTGAGGGGATCAAATAACAAAACTGTAGTAAGCAGAAACATTTGATGGTGTAAGATATGGCAATTTAATAATAATAATATATAATAAGGTTTCCTGGGGGGTAGGGAGGGCTAAGGAGGGGATAAAGGGGATCTGATATCAACAAGTTCACGGAGAACATGTTTTGAAAATGATGGTGGCAGCAACTGTACAAATATGCTTGATCTAATTGAAATATAAATTTTTATAATATCTATAAGAGCTACCAATTTTTAAAAAATAGAATACAGCTAGAATGCTGCTCAGAAGTGTGTGAGGCAAGACTTCATCTCATGTACTTTGGACATGCTACCAGGAGAGATTAACCCATGCCAAAGGAAATTATGTTTAATAGAGGGTCAAAGAAAAGGAGGAAGAACCCCCAACATCATGGACTGACATAGTGTCTGTAACAACGGGCTCAAAAATAATAAATGATGGCGAGGATGACATAGGAATGGGCCGTGATTCACTTTGTTGTCCAGTAGAATAAAATAACGAGGGAGGTGCTCTCAGCCATCCAAACAGATGAGTTTGAAAATGTTTCCAAGAATGGAATCACAGATTTGACTAATGTATTAAGTATAATGGATAATACTTTGAAGGTTAAAAGGTTGTTTTGTAAAAAAATTTAAATGCATAGCTTAGAAAAAAAAAACCTGGGTTATTTTTGGATACCCGCTTGAATGTTGTCATCAAGTCGGTGCTGCACAGTAACCCTATGCACATCGGAACAAAGCACTCGTCTCCATCCCAGCGTCACGCCTGTCCTTCACTTTGAGCTCACTGTTGCAGTCACTGCCAATCCCTCTCTCTCATTGAGGGCCTTCCTTCTTTACATTGCTGCTCCACTTTACCAAGCATGATGGACTTCTCCAGGGACCGGTCTCTGCTGATAATAAGTTCCAAGTATGTGAGACAAGGTCTTACCATCTTTCCTCTAAAGAGCGTCTGGCCGTCCTTCACCAAGATAGACCAGTTTGCTCTTTTGGCAGTCCGTGGGACTTTCATTCTTCTTTGCCAACACCGTAGCTCAAATGCAGAGAATCTTCTTCTGCTTCCTTATCCAATATCCAACTTTCACACGCACAAAAAGTCACTGAAATACCATGGTTTCTGTCCGCTGTACCTCAGTCCTCAAAGTGACCTTCTTACTTTCCAATACTTGAAAGAAATTTTATGCAACAGATTTACATAATTCAATGTGTTGCTTCATTTCTTGAGTGCTGTTTCCATGAGTGTTGATGATGAATCCCAGCAAGACGAAATGCTTGCCAACTACAATCTTTCTGTTTTTCCTGATGTTACCTATTAGTCCAGTTTTGAGAATCTTGGTTTTCTTTACATTGAGTTGTAATCCATACTGAGGCTGAAATCCTTGATTTTTAACAACTAGAGCTTTAAGTCCTCCTGTCTTTCAGCCAGCAAGGTGTGTCATCTGCATATTGAAGGTTGTTAATAAGCCTGCCTCCCAATCCTGATGCTGAGTTCTTCACATAATCCCGTTTCTCTGATGATTTGCTGTGCAAACAAATTGAGTAAGTAGGACAAGAGGATTCAATTCTGACACACGCTTTTACTGAATTTTAAACCAAGTAGTAGTCCCTTGCTCTGTGCACACAATGTCCTCTGGATCCATGTACAGGTTTCACATGAGCATAATAGGTAGTTCCTGTTCTTCTCAAGGTAATCCATAGTTTGCAGTGATTCATACAGTGGAATCCCTTCACATAGTGAATGAAACACGCTGCACAACAGCTGGTCTTCTCTGTGTTAAGCCAAATCCATCTGATTTCAGCAATGATATCTTTTGTTCAATATCCTCTATTGAATCTGGCCTGAACCTCTGGCAGCTCCAAATCAATGAACTACTGCAACTGTTGTTTACTACTTCAGCAAAATATTGCTTGCATCTGATATCAAGGATAATTTTCTTATTCTGTTGAGTCACATTTATTTGGAATGATTATAAATATGGATTTCTTCCAGTCAGTTGACAAAGCAGCCATCTTCCAAATTTCTAGAGGAGTGCTACCAGTGGTTCATCACTTTGTTGAAACATTTCAATTGATATTCTATCGATTCCTGAAACCTTGTTTTTGGCTAATACTTTCAGGACAGCTTGGATCTATTCCTTCAGTGTCATTAGTTCTTAGTCACATGCTACATCTTGAAATGGACAAATGTTGATTAGTGTGGTTCAATGACTGTGTATTCCTTCTTTCAATGCTTTCTCCATCATTCAATATTTTGCAGATAGAATCTTTCAAGATTGAAACTGAAGGCTTGACTTTTTTAATAATGAGTTATTTCAGTTAAAGATATGCCAACTATGTTCTTTCTTTTTGGTGTTCTAACTCTAAGTCTTTGCACATTTAATCATAATAATTTATTTTGTCTTCTCAAGCTGTCCTTTGAAATTTTCTGTTCATCTCTTTGTGTCCATCATTTCTTCCATGTATTGGGCTAATTTTTCTACTACCCTAAGTCCTTTGCTCAAAAACCATTTTCCCAATGGTGTCTTCTGTGATTTCCCATTTAAAAACCTCAACACCTTATTAGACATAACCAAACACTTATTAGCAATGGTTAGGGTGACATAGGTAATTCATGAAGGCGATGTTCTAAGGCCTACTTTGGTGAGTAGAGATTGAGGCCTGAAAAACTCATGTGGCCATCTAGGGTACAATTACTGGTCTCCTTTGCTCCCCCACTGGGAGGAGAGAAGACTGATAAAAATAGAAACTCTCATGGAAACAATTAGTCTAATAGTTGTATGGGGCATGCACACATCAGCCTTCACATCCATGAAACACAAAGCACTAGGTGGCGCCTGGCTACCACTTCCACCTGCTATGGAAAGGCTTACACAGAAGGCTCGGGTAGAGCAGAGGAGAATACAGTACAGATTCCAGAATCACAAAAGAGACCGGGCTCACAGGCTGGAGAGAGACTGGTGGCACCCTGAAGTCTATGATCCTTAGTCACTCCTCAGGTCTGTAACTGGACTCACCCTTGTAGTTCACGTTTCAGTCACACATCAGACAGGTCTCAAAGAGGGATAACAGCGCTAGTGTGGTAGGCACACCTGAGTATAATCAACCAATTAAGACCCAAAGGGCAGCATTTCCCCAAGGACAAATTTCAGAGCATTCGAAAAGAAGCATGGATGGGAACGGGTAACAGAAAGGAAGTACATATGTGATGGTACATGAGATGAAACAAAATGTGTTTAATTGTTGAAAAAAACTGATGATCTGCTCTGTAAACCGTCACCCAATTCACAACAAAATCAATTTACAAAAAGAAAAAAGTAAAACAAGTAAAAATATGAGCTTCATCTACAGTGCCACACACACACACTTTCTATTCATCCTTTCTGCCTTTGCTAACCCCAAGGTCAGCAGTTCAAAATCACCAGCCACTCCATGGGAAAAAGATGAGGTTTTCCATTCCTGTAAGGAGCTCCAGTCTAGGAAACCCACAGGGGCATTCTACCCTATCCTACAAGGTCGCTGTGAGTCTGCATCAATCTTATGGCATTGAGTTGTTTTTGTTTTGTCTTTTAATCTGTAGCTGATAGGCTATATATTTTACTTAATGATTTAACTTGCCTCAAATTAATAGGTTTTAAATATTAGTATAGAATGAAGTTTTGCATTTTTTATCCACAACTCTATGGCTATCAGAAAGTTAAGTGTCTACAACAGGTGAGTGACCCAACGAACACCTGCAGAGGAAATGAGAGGAGGAGGGAAGGTCGAAGAGAGGGCAGGAAGGGAAGATAGGTAAGGGAAGAGAGGATGGGTGAAATAGACTCTATAGTAAGACAGCCACAGCGAATACCCAAAACGAGTCTGCCTGGGTCATTCATAAAAACCGAGTTGATTCCAAAATATTCCTTTTTTGAAAATACAATTCACAATGTATAACAAAAGCTAAGACTTTGTCAAACTACTTCTGCTTTTACCAAACTTTATGTAGGATTTTATATAGAAAATGTACTTATAATGTCATTAACAGACATATGAAAATATCTATAGAATGCATAGAAACTGAGAGAAATTTTACAAAGCACATGGGCTGTGATATCTTCCCAAGATAACACTGACTGTGCCGGGGTAAAGTCAAATCATTCCATGCCATACACCCTAAAGTATGTTAGCGAGTCACCATCACAGTGAACAGCGTCCATTTCTACAGAGAAAGCGTACATGGTTCGGCTGGGAGTGAAGCAGAGGAGCAGAAATGCTCCCTGCTGCAAGCTGACAGTTACATGGGACCCCTGAAGTTTTAAATTGAGTTCCTCTGCTAATTACCGGCCTGAAAGAGACAAAGAATGATCCACATTTTATTCTCTGCTGAACTTGCAACAAGCACTCGTGAATGGGACATTAGGGTCAAGCTGGGAAGCTCCAGTTTGTTTGACCGAGTACAGAGCATGGTGTCACCTCCCGCGCAAATAAGGTCAGGTACACCTCCCTGCCTTGGGTTCCCACCAGGGAGATGTCAGTGTAACCGGGGCTAACTGAGGACTTGAGAGAGAGGATAAAACAAAAACGCAAACAAAACAGAAAACAAAAAATCACGTTGCCTATGGATTTGAAGTTCTGTGTTTTAAAATGAATTCAAATGTGTACAATCTCATTCTTTTCCATCACATGCTACACCTAGTGGTAAGAGTGTCAACTATTCTGTCTATTTTCTAAACAGCTCATTGTATGACCAGTAAAGCTACACAGCAGGCAGGTACTTTAATGAAACAGGCCTATTCTCTGGGGACAAGAACCTGTGGTTGAAACGCTAGCACTGTGATCATGAAAGCACTTTGTTCTTGCCAATGAGCAATACTTTTGATGTGGATCCTGATCAAAAATCCCCTTGGGAAGGAAAAACGTGTAGCGGTGGGGAGGGGGGAACAAAGGAGTGTTGTGATGTGAGATTTCAAAACAGATTTTCTCAGAAGAAAAAATACCTTCAGCATTCAAAATGGGTATGCATTCTACCTTTCTGGAAAGTCATAGAATGACGTTGCCAAAGCAGCCTCATTGAAGTTAAAGTAATAAAAGTAATTAATTTATTCATTCAACCAACAGTGTTGAGTATACTACTTTCGTGCATGGAAGAAACATAAGAACACTCGAGAACACAATCCCATGACCAGTGCAATTTCTTTCTCTCTTCTCTTTATTTAACTTACTATAACTCGGCATCCAACATGTGGCTGAATGAAAAAAACCTAGGGGCAGCTTACACACTGTAGCCCGGCATGTGAGAGTTAGGAAACAAGCACTAATCAATGGGCACCTCCTCATAGTGTCACAGTGAAGACTTTGGGGAATCACAGAGAATGTGTTTGACATCCCAGCTCCTTCATTTAATGGCTGTCTGCAGGAATAGGAAACTTCATGGTCTCAATTTCCTTAATATAAAAAATAATCGTGTAGCAGTGCCTACTGTACACAGTAGTTAAGAACATGAAGTGTGACACTGCCAAGAACCTTTTACGCATGTTTTTAACAAAGTAGAATTATTTTGGCTATCTTTTAAAATGCTAAACCTACATCAGTTCTTAAATAATTATACACATACTTTGTGGCAAGAATCCAGAAGCACCAAACTTTATTTTACCTCTTGTGAAATCATAGCCTCTAAAAATATAACCCTTAGACTGTTCATGCATCCTAAGCATCTTAACCAATAAACTCCACCTTCAAGGAGCCCTTCTGAAAAAATAAACAAGAAAATTCTTACCGAGTTTTGGCAAAGAATAGGGCACTTTAAAGTAGTCTTCATAAAACTCAATTAGTCTCTTTGTTATATGGAGGGCGTAGTGCCCGGATCCTCTTCTGATGGCGTCGGGTCTTGCATACAACCGCACCTAAAACATATGCAGACGCAGCACTTTAGCCTTTTGGTCTCAAGTTGTATCTATCGTGCAAATATGAACCTACACAAATTACTTCAAGGACTACAAAAACTAAACAATATCCTTTGTCCATTATATCAAGGCACTTTGTAATTGAAAGAATCAAACTACAACAATTGAAGTAACCAAGGTGAGCAAGTTACAATTTCCTCCCTTTGCAAGACGACAAAGAGAACAATTCTATACCTTGCTTCAAAATAAATATTCAAAGTGATCACTTATGTGCGCCTGTTAGAGATTTGAAGGTATGGTGGATTAATATAATGGGTCCCTAACGATGCTGAAAATAGTCAGGATACGGTGGCTCAGCAGGAGAGAAAATTCATGGTTTGTTAAAGACATATTATAACAAACTTTGAAAGTATTACTGAGCAGGGCAGAAATATAATTTATGCCCCCTTCTTTTCTTTGGAAAAAACCTGTCTTGTTCCCAATCTGCAAACCAGGGATAGAAAATTCTTGCCTGGACATCAACAATCCTCATTCTGGTGGGCACTCTGCAAGTGCTCCTGGCTCAAACCCAGCTGAACATCATTCATATTCCAGCACAATCTGGACCCTTAATATGGATTTTAAATCAAGCACTGTATATTATCTAGTCCTCAGCCAAGAAGGATCCTAAGGCAAGTAACATAAAACTGAACAAAACTAACAATTGTACAGAAAAGGCTAAAATGAGATTAGTTTCCATAAAGCTTTCATAAAGCTATCCAGCATCCTTCTTTCCAAAGGCTAAGTCTATTTTTCACAGATGTGGTCCCTAATCCTCATATCAATTGTGTGAATAAGAAATGTGTATTTTGTACAGCAGTGGAGAGCAGTGTCCTGGGAGTTGGATTTTAGTCCAACTCTGCCACTAAGAACGTGGGATGCTGGTGAGCAAATTACTTAACCTGCTTGGGTCTCAAATGTTCTCATTTATAAAATAAAGGTGTTTGCCACCAGATAGTTCTACAGTGTTTTTCAATTCTAAAACACCTATTCCCAATCCCATTTTACAGATAAAAGGATTTATTATTTTCTTACTGGTGATTTTCCCAAATCAGTATAAAATATTTTATTTAGTATATGTAAATGGATATTTATGTTCATAAAGACTACAAAGGAAAACTGTAGTCCATGTGTAATGGTTAGATCTTATACTAACTTGGTACTTTTGTGGAGGCAGGGGTGGAGTCAAACCTGTCAATCATGTAGTCGCCTAGTGACGCCTCCTTGGGGGCGTGGCTTTTTATAAGCGAACAGCAAGAACTTCTTTCTCAAGCCCGCCGCCTTCCCTGCTTGCCAAGATTGTGTCTGCCTCTAGCGTCAGCCCCATGTGGACTGCAGACCCTGCATGTTTCAACACCCTGCCATTTCCCACCAACCCTGGATCCACAGGACTCTGCGCCCACCTGTGATCCCCCTGCTTCCGCTAAAGGTACTTGTTCTGTTTCATCCGCCTGCCTCAGCTGGGATGCATTCTTGATGTGAAATTGTTTCTTGATATCAAGGGTTTTTTTTTTTTCTGATTTCAAATCCATAAACAATCTATGTCATTGGTTTTGTTTCTTTAGACACCCTAGCCTACCCCATCGCAATATAACACATGATTGTACAGGTGACTCTTTACCATCTATATTAAAAGGAGAGAGAAGGGAAAACCAAAGCAGCTGCTCTTAAGTCAATTCTGAAGCAGCAGCTCGATATGTCCCAGAGCAGACCCGCTCCATAGAAGTGTATCACGGTAATTCGTCTGGAAGTCGTTCCTCGGGACTTCCTTCAACAGAATTTCTGGGTAGGGGTGAGCCAATCGCAAACTATCTGTACAGTCAAGATATAAGTACAATCTAAAAGCCTAGAAAATCGAGGAAAACACATTTTGACTTTAGCTTGAAAGACCTATAATTCAATACCAGATTTACTGACTAACACATTTCCAACAAAAATGGCTGACAGAAATATAACCTCTTCCATCAATCAATTCCACAAATCAGTCAAGATATCTGCAATGAATTCAATAACAATTAACTACTAAAATGATGAAGCTGCTTCTCATGCAGCAACTAAGTTAGATATAAAATTGGGTCCAGTCACCACAGATTTAGTCGGCAGCGGTAGAAAGCCGACACTCTCAGGAAAGCCCATCTGAAAGAGCAGCACATGCCACTCTTGACACTCGGGGAGATGCAGTCATTCCGAGTCCCTGCTGTGCCTGGCATCAACTATTCTGTATACATTCGGTATTTTAGGTGGAATTCCCAAGAGATAGGCCACAAGACAAGTAGGGTGTGTGGGTGATCAGGAAAGAGGCGTGCCCAGGAGATACCTCCGAGGGAATAGGCAAAGCAGCATCCAGAAACGTGAGAATCCAAGCGAGGCTGCAATTTCAGGTGAAATCTGGAGCACAGACTGACCCACAAGGGCCTCGATGATCTGGAAAGTGTGTCCTGCGTGATTGGCTGGCTCCCATGAGCCTGGACCAGGCCTCATTGGCTGCTCAGTGCTAAGGACGGGCATAAAACCTCAGGCACTTCCTGTTCTTGAGACAGCTGGGCAAGGAGCTCCCCTAGTCAATTGCTCTTGTTTTGGGACTCTCAGGTGTGAGCAGTTAGGAGTAAAATCACTAAAACGGAGCAATAGGGACATCAAATAGGGAAGGGGATCTAGCCTATACAACAGCAACTGTCATAGAAACTAATTCACTGTCAACAGATATTTAATTAGCACGTGCTCGGTGCCATAATAATCCGAGAAGTGGTGGACTGCTCACAAAAAGGTCAGTGGTTCAAAGCCACCAGCTAACTGAGAGGTCACCACTTCAAACTCACACTTCAGGAGCAGCATGAGGCCATCTGTTTCCATTGAGGTTTACAGCCTCGGAAATTCTAAGGGACACTGCCTGCCTCTCTGTCCCGCAGGGTCACTATGAATCAGAATTACTCAATGGCAGTTGGTTTAGTTTTTTGATTATTTTTAATAGGGATGAAAAAGACTACAGGAGGAGCAGGTGTGCATGTGTGTGTGAGAGATTGAGAGAGAGAAATGACTCAATGGCAGTGGGTGTTTTGTTCTTTGGGGGGAATTTTGTACCATGGTCAAGGCTAAGTATTTTTTATTTAATGATGAAGAAAACATGGTCTCTAGTTAAATGAGGTACAAAGCATTAAGGTACAAAGATCAGAGATAATATAATCATCATTATTAAAAAGCTTAACATATATTCAGTAATTTAGTATTTGTATTTTTTAGTTACATTATTTTCATATCAACTTGAAGATATGAAAATGTAGGGGTGGAGTCCAGTCTGTCAATCAGGTCACAGCCTGATGATGCCTCCTGTTGGGCATGGTCTTCTCATATGAAGGATCCTGGGCGCTCTCTCTCTCTCTCTCTCTCTCTCTCTCTCTCTCGCTCTCGCTCTCGCTCTCGCTCTCGCTCTTGCTCTCGCTCTCGCTCGCTCTCTCTTTTTCTCTTCCCTCTGCCTTTACCCTCCTGCTGGCAAGCCACTCAGAGACCTTCCAGAGCCCTGTGATGCTTCTACCACCATTTGATCCACAAGACTTGTCACCTACCAGCCTGTGATCTTCCTGCATTTTGCATCATGGCTTGCAGCTGTGTGAGTCTGAAGAGGAATTTATGGACTAAGATCAGACTTACAGACTAGTATTGGACATAAGGACTTTATCAGGACTATACTGGGATATTTTATTTATGCAGAATTACTTCTTGATATAAAGCTCTCTCTTACACATATATGAGTGTCCTTGGAATCCACTCTGTCCAGCAAACACATTGTACAAGTAACATTTTCCTGTGATATAAATGGCAAATGTATCATGAGAAAAATATATAGCTTTCAGAAGGTTTGAAATGAAGTAACTAATAAATTCAAGTTAAAACTATAACTAGGACCACTACAAAATGACAGAGTAAGGGTCACTGATTTTAATCTTAAGCACCATCACCGATTTTGGTAAAAATGCAGCTATTTCTATCAATCAACTCCACCAGTCTGTCAAGCTATCTGCAGGACCAGACAAGAAAAGCATGATTGAGTCAATCTGGTTGTTAAGAATTGATGGAAATGATCCAATTCCAGGTGAGGAAATAAGACATAGAAGCAGTGTCTTCATTTATTCATTCCAACATGTATTGCATGCCTGCTGTGTACCAGGCACTTTACGGGAGCCTACAAATAAAACAAGACCACAGAGTGCGTAGCCCTCGAGGTCTGAAGTTTGAACTCACCAGCCGCTCCAATGGAAAAAAGATAAGTTTTTGGTTCCTGTAAAGATTTACAGCCTTGGAAACCAAAAGTGGCAATTCTGCTCTGTCCTATAAGGTCAGTGTGAGTCAGAATTGACTAGATTCATACCATGCACTTCATAGCAGTGCCTAGATGTTGATAAGTAATGGCATGGATTAAGTTGTGTATCCTCAAAAGATGGGTGAGCTTGGCTGGATCATGATTTCCTGTATTGTGATTTTATTACTCCCCCACTTCGTGATCTTCTATGTATAGCTGAAGCTGGACTAGGTCATGGTGATGAGGATTATGTTATGTTTGTTATGTCACCGAGGCAGGATTCAGTGGGAGGCAACAGCCCTAGTCAAGATAAGGCCCCTCGTCCAGTGTCAGGAGAATCCTCCGGGGAGATAAGAAGAGAGAGAGAGGACCCTCCCCACCACAGTGAAAGAAAAGCCAGCAGAGTGTGTCTTTTTCACCGGGATCCCTGCCCTGAGAGCCTAGATTCAGGGAAAGAGGGATGTCCATACAGATGGAAATCTCCAAGGAATGCCAAGCCCACAGATGCTGAGGGCAGACAAGGACTTTGTCTTAGAGTCAACAGAGGAAGAAAGCCTTCCCCTAGATCTGGCATTTTGAGTTCTGACTTCTAGCCCTGAAACCATGAGAAAATAAACGAACTTGTCAAAGCCATCCCGGTGCTTAAGCTGTGTTGTAGCACCACTACTCTTCACGGCATCTTAAATGACACACAGATTAACAGCAAAAGGACAATATGAACATCAAAAGGGCATCTTTTGCTTTTCCTCTCATTCCAACAGATCAACTGATTAATCTCTTGTCCAAGGCCAAGTCCTTATTCCATCCCCTTTTACTTGAACAAAGACGTCACTGCCAAAATGCCTTCCCCGTTTCCTGCATCACCAACTGATGCCTGCCTCCTGGATCATTCTCCTCGGTAGGCACATACTCTGTTTTGTCTCCTTTGTTAAAATTAAAAACCGAAAAACCCTTAACCTCTGTTCCTCCAATTATTGTCCCATATTTCCATTCCCTTTTATATCAATGATACTCAAAAGAGTTTCCTATATTATAATAAACAACATAAAATGTAATATGAACCAGCATGAAAGTGGGCATATAATATAGAGACAATTATAAATGGGGTGTTTTGAAACGTATATCCCCTGCTTTTAAGTTGCTCATGAACTACAACCAGGCTTTTTTTTTTTTTTTAATTTTAACAATTTATTGGGGCTCATACAATTCTTTTCACAGTTCATTAACCAGGCTTTTATACCCAGAAAACCAACACTAAATCCAATGTCACTGAGTTGATTCCAACTCCATGTTGGGTTTCCAAGGCTGTAAATCTTCAAGGGTGCAGAAAGCCTCAACTTGCCTCCATGAAGCAGTTGATGCGTTTGAAGCCCTGACACTGTGGTTGGTAGTCAGCCCAAAGCACCACCTGGGCCCCCAACAGTCTACCAGAACTAGACGCACCAAAAGTACCCTACTAATGACTTCACAATGCATGCTTGCCCTGTCAGCAGTGCTTGGGACAGGCGATCATGTGTTCTCTTTGAAACACTTTTGTTATTTGACTTCTATTCCCACTTAAGCACTCCCAAGTTTGGCTGGCTCCTCCTCTTTCTTCCCTCAATGGTAGAGAGATCCGGATTGCAAGCCATAGGCTTCTTCCACAGGCTGTCTACACTTAAGATCTTGCTAATCATATATCATATCTAGTTTTCAGATATTAAAACTGAAGACTTTCCCTACAATTTCAGATTTGTAAATGCAGCTGCCAACTGATACCTCCACTCAAATATCTATCAGTCATATTAAAACCAAACCTTGATACCTTGATATCTGTCTCTCTCTCTCTCTCTCTCTCTCTCTCTCTCTCTCTCTCTCTCTCTCTCACACACACACACACACACACACACACACACACACACACACACACATCCTGCTTCTCCTATAGTCTGTTTCATCCTGTTTAAAACTAATCCAAAAAACAAAGCAGCCACTGTTGAATCAATTCTGACTCATCGTGACACTGTAGGACAGAGTCAAACTACTTCCAGGATCTCCAAGACTGTGAACTGTACATGCTGACAGAAAAAAAACGCATCTCCTCTGTCCCTGGGAGTAGCAGGTCAGCTCCCACTGCAGACCTACCTAAAAGGCTTATTAGTGTTGTGCTTAACCATAGTTAAGTGCATGCAGCAGGACAATGGTACACTTACCCACTCTATGACATTTCAAAGTTTGCATAGACTGGCAATAGAAAATAATAAAAGAAATCTGCATGCAACTTTCAGATATGTCTCTTATGAAAGGCATTTAAAACAATCAGGCAGATAGCCGTGAATCTAAACCAGCCAAAGACCATAAGCTGGAGCTCTTCTGACCCCAGCACTTTAGTAACAATGAAGATAAATCACAGCGTCAGTAAAGGGAGATAGAATGCATGTCAGTCTTGGCTCCATGGAAAAGACATATGAGACACACTCGGGGAAACTAAATTTACACAGTCTCCAGAATGAGCATCAAGGAGGGAAGCTGATCACACTCTATAAATACCACCAAGGTAACACCATAAATAATTAAGGAGAGGAAATATTCGTCATCTCTGAAGGAGCTCTAAAAATGAAGTTTTAGATTTACTTCTCTATTCCCACTTCTTGGCATCAAAACAGCTTTGTGTTGAGAGTTGGTTGCTCCTGCCCAGGACATATTGGCGCAGAAGAGTTGACATGTGGCTATAGTTACTCAGCCCTGCATAAGAAGAAGGACTCTCCTTTGTCCCACAGACCATACAGCTCAGACCCCCCAGCAGTGGAGGGATTAGACCTCTGCCAATCAACACTTCTGAAGCATGCCTCTAACCACCCCAGGGAGCCAGTGTCCAACCCTCCTAAACACAAGAAAAAGAAATTGGATTTGTGGCTTCTCAAAAAGTTAAAAATGAGGGGTCATAGGGAAGAGATGAGTCAGTCAGGGTGCAGTGTGGCACCAATGAAACACACAACTTTTCTCTAGTTCTTTGGTGTTTCCTTCACCCCACTATCATGACCTCAATTCTACCTTACAAATTGGATTAGACCAGAGCATGCCAACTGCTATAGATAAAAGCCCCAAACACAGGGAATCCAGGATAGATAAACCCTCAGGGCCAACAATGAGAGTGGCGATACCAGGAGGATTAGGGGATAGTGGGGGAAGAAAGGGGGAATCAATCACAATGATCAACAAGAACCCCCTCCAAGGGGGACAAATAATGGAAAAGTGGGTGAGGAATGATGGGGGACAAGGTAAGATATGGAAATAATAATCTATAACTTATCAAGGGTTTGTGAGGGTGGGTGCGGAGGGGAGGTAGGGGAAGAAATGGGGAGCTGATATCAGGGGTTCAATTGGGAATAGAATGCCTTGAGAATGATGGTGGCGGCATATGTGCAAATGTGCTTGGCACACTGGATGAATGTATGGATCGTGATAAGGGATGTAAGAGTCCCCAATAAAAGTATTTTAAAAAATGCAATGACCACATAAGACAGCAATTCCACTCCTAGGCATATGTTCAAAAAATTAAAAGCAGGACACTGATACTTATATACCAATGTTCATTGTAGCATTAGTCATAATAGTAAAAACTCGAAACAACCAAAATGCCTGTCAACAAATGAATGGATAAGCAAAATGTCTGTGCATACCTATGAAATCTGCTGTCATCTACGCTGGCTCATGGGGACCCCGTGGATGTCAGAGGGGAAGTTTGTTCCATAGAGTTTTCCATGGCTGAAATTTTACAGAAATAGACTGGCAGGGTTTTCTTCTGCAGAGTTTCTTGATAATTTCAGACAGCCAGCCTTGTAATTATTAACTGACAACTATGTGTCTCACCCAAAGAAGGTACACACATACGATGGAATATTACTTACTCCATACACATAAATGAAGTTAACATACACATACTACAATAGATGAACTTAGAAAGCATTCTGCAAAGTGAAATAACCCAGAGAGAAAATGACAGGTGTTGCACAATCCCACCTAAATAAGCAATAAAGTAGGCAAATGTACAGCGTAGAATGTATATCAGTGGTCCTCAGGCTCAGAGGGGGGGGAAGGAAAGTAAGGACTTAATGTGCACTGAGCTCCAGGTGACCAACGTTTTAGAATAGCACTGCCCACAACTATCCAAAGGAAGAAACACAGTAACAGTGGGTCTACTGCATGTATGTATGTATGTATATATATGTATATATGTATATATATTCTATTTGCTCAAATGAGTGCTCACCATGTAATAACATGGCATTTAGCAACCTGTAAAGTATAGGTAAAACATCTAGAGATTTCATTAAAGTGCAATTCTAAGTAGGTCTGAGGGGATTAGATGTGAAAGTTGAGAACAAAGAAAAATCAGTTTAAAAATATGACTTTGGTCATAGAAAAAATGCTGAATATTGTTTGATAAAACATTTCAAGACCAATTACCTATTCATTGAAATGCCTTTTTTAAACAGAATAAACTATACACATGGAAATGGTTGGTTAGAATACACAAGAATCAATCAACTTTATCTGTGTAAAGACAAGATGGAAAAAGTTCAATTTCATTAGACAAAACAACGTCAAGGAACAGCCATGAAAAGAGATCATCAATGGCTCATATGCAAGTTCAAGTTGAAGCTGAAAAAAGAAATCCATGAAAGCCAAAATAGAGCGTGGATTTAAAAGGCCATCTCAAAAATAGATAGGACACATTAGACCAGATGAGTTGTGGGATCATATCAAGGATACCATACATTGAGTCTCTCTCGGCCCGCTGAGGGCCGCTCTGGCCGGTGCTTCGCCCCGGCGCCTCCGTGCGCTCGGCCAACGGCCTCCGAGAGCGCCCCCCCGAGCGCCCCGGGAGCCAGCGGGCGGCGGCCCTCGCCAGGGACCCTCCAGCGGGCCCAGGGCCCCTTTTGTTCCCCGTAGGACTTTTTGGAAAAGAACTTAAACGAATGGTTTCCATGAGGGGGCTTCAGAAAAGTCGTAAGCTTGAATTCAGAGATGATGGAGTTTTTCCATTTTTTTTAAGCACCCTCATGTACATAAAAACCTTGAACTAAGACCACACCATATATGCTAAAAAAAAAAACAACAAAACTGGAGGGTGTTTTTTGGGAACCAAGTGGCTCTAAATCCAACACATGCCCTTTGAAGCAAGTTAAAGGATTTACTATGAAGCCCAGAAGCAGATAGTGCCAAGTAGCAGGCAGTAGTAGTTACCCATTTGGTGAGTGGGGCAGCATTTCCTTCCCCCACTGCTGCTGAGATGGCGGAAATCAGTCGCATCCAGTATGAGATGGAATACACCGAAGGTATCAGTCAGCGAATGAGGGTCCCAGAGAAGTTAAAAGTAGCACCGCCGAATTCTGACCTAGAACAAGGATTTCAAGACGGCTCTCCAAATGCTAGTGTGATAATGCAGGTCCCAGAGAGGATTGTTGTGGCAGGAAATAATGAAGACATTCCATTTTCAAGACCAGCAGATCTTGACCTTATTCAATCAACTCCCTTTAAGCCTCTGGCACTGAAAACACCACCGCGTGTTCTTACACTAAGTGAAAGACCGCTAGACTTCCTAGACTTAGAAAGACCTGTACCAACGCCTCAAAATGAAGAAGTGAAATGTCGATTGATGACAAACCTCGTCCTGGATGTGTGTCAGCTTCCCAAACAGACGAAAATGATGACAAAATCTGTGCACTTGTGCTCAAAGACTAATGACAGACCATTGAAGAGATGGGGACGTTATCTGAGCTCAGTTCAGCAAATTGTAACGGAAGATTTAGGAATGAGAAGGGACGCTGCAAAGTTTGTTCCATGGGTTCTGACTGACCAGGGAAAAGAGCCGTGGAAACATGCCTGTGCTCTGAAAGAACAACTCTGAAATGCCCCCAACATTTTTCTCCAAGGTCATTACTGGTAAACAGACATGGTGCTATTCTTTATACCCCGAAACCAAACACCAGTCAAGCCAATGGAAGACGCATTGTCACCTTGCCCAAAAAAAAGTTCATCAAGTGAAATCAAAGATCAAGACGATTCTCATTTGTTTTTGTTTTTTGGATATAATGGGGGATAGTGCATTTGGAGTTCATTCCACTACGTCAAACTGTTAATCACACTTTCTGTTTAGAGGTTGTGAAAGATCTCGTAATGTTGTGTGACAGAAGTCTGATCTGTGGCAGAAGGGACACTGCTTTTGCCACCATGACAATACACTTGCTCATGTAGCCATCTCATTGTGCCAGGTTTTGCCAAAAAGGGCATGCCTCTCTTCCCCACACACCTTACTCACCTGACTTTGCTCCGGGCAACTTCTTTTTGTTTCTGTGAATGCAGAGGGACATGAATGGACAGTAATTTGATGACATAGAGAGGTGAGGACAAAAGCGAGGGAGGCGCTATCAGCCATCCAAATAGATGGGTTTGAAAAATGTTTCCAAGAATGGAATCGCAGATTTTACAAATGTGTTAAGTGTAATGGAGAGTACTCTGAAGGTGATAGAGTTGCTTTGTAAAAATATTTGAATACATAGCTTTGAAAAAAAAAAAAAGGATACCATACATTAAAAAGGCAAAGTCAGAAAAATTTTTAAAAATTAAAAACAGAGGGGACCCGGAAATGTGCTTTGGGGCACAGAATGGTAGCTAAAGCCAATAGAGAGATGCTGAATCAAAAGAGTTACACAGAAGGTTTCAAAACCTAGAGGTTGTTATCATGAAAAATTCAAACACCTGGAAATAAACAACTAAGAAGGAAAAACATACCCAATATTTTTCAAGTTGAAAGAACTGAAAAGGAAAGGGTTCAGTCATAATATTGAAAGATTCGGCAAAACAAGAGGGAAACCCTACAAAAGATGGCTTTCCAGAATGGCTGTTACAATGGGCTCATCCATGACAATTATGGAGATGGTGCAAGACCAGATAGTGTTCTGCTACATATAGTGTTGTAATAAATCAAAGATGACCTGGCAATATCACACCAACATCATAGACCAGATACTGAACAACAAAAATATAATCAAGAACTGACAGCACTAAGAAACTAATGACACACCCATTCAGAAGTTTCAATAAATGGCTCCAACCCTGGACACACTCACACATCTGTTTAGAAGATGGCTATCTGTTTGGAAGATAGTAACCAGACTAAAGCCTGAAAAGATGCCTATTTGTTCCCATTCCAAAGAAAGGTGAGCCAATTGAATACCAGGCTTTTCAAAAGTTTGTGAAAAAGAAAAGAGATTAGGAAAATGAATTTCCACTAACTTTTTAAAGCCCCCTTGTACCTACATTATCAAAAAATATCTTTAATATTGAATTGTCTTAGCGTTCTCTATTTTACTTCTCTAGATTCCAATATCCATTGAAGTGGCTACACAGCAACTCAGAGACCAAATCCACGATTAAATGATTTATTAAAGAAGTTAACAAATTGTAATGCCCATAAGAGGTGCTCAGGGTAGTTGCTAACCAGGACATGTGTGTGACAAAGTCACAGGTCTGTTAATACGGCCAAATTGGCGTACCCTTTTGCTGTAACCCTCAATCCAAAGGCAGTCAGCTCAAGCTCTATGGATCAGCAACCCAGCTCTTTTAAGAACCCAGAGGTGCCCCACTGGAGAAGTCTGCCTCCTGAACAACAGCCCTAATCTCAGCTCGGAAACCCAGCCCTCCCCTCTCATGCTCTAGCTCCTGGTGTGACAGCTGCCCCTCTGCTGCGATAACTGTCATCTGGATCCAGAAGGACCCTATGCAGTCATCTCTGGTCCACTCTTGCGTCCTGCTGATAAGGACATCCCTACTCTTCCTTCTCAGGTGATACACAGCAGGATGGCACTCCCAGGAATCCTGTTTTCAATGACTCACAAGTGAATCTGATCAGTATTATCCCCACCTTCTTACCAGACCCATGCATGGAAAGGTTGTTTATGGGAGTTAGAGACTTTGGCCAGAAGAACCACATTAAATCATTCAGTGCCCCTTCGAGTATCACATGCAGTTAAAGCTTTACTGAAGATAATTCAACCATGGCTGCAGCAGTGAGTGGACAGAAAGCTGCCAAAGCTCAAGCTGCGTCCCAAAGACGATGCTGAATTAGAGACGCCATTGGGGGAGTCGGGGGATCCTGGCAAGAAGCAGAGAAGACCAGAAGCTTATTTACCTGTATTTTATTGACTACACAGAAGCATTTGACTGTGAGCATCCTAACAAATTATGGAGAACACTGCAAACAATGACCACTGCAGAACACTTCACTGAAGGCATGCAGAAGCTGTCAGAGACCACAAGGCAACTGTTAGAACAGAACAACGGAATGCTGTGAGGTTTAGAGCAGAAGGGAAATGTGTCTGGGTTGTGTCTATTCCATCTGTGTCCTGAGCAAGTAATCTGAGATTCTGGATGTTTTAAAGAATATGGCGTCAGGACTGGAAGTAGATTGACAACCTGCAATATATAAATGAGATAAGCTTGCTTGCTGAAAGTGAAGAGGACTTGGAACACTTCCTAATGAAGATCAGAGTGTAGCCTTCAGCAGACTGCAAATCCATGTGAAGAAAACAATGGACCCAAGTCAACATCATGATAAACTGAGAAAAGATTCATGTTCTCAAGGCTTTCATTTTATTTGTACCGATAATCAATGTCCATCGGAGCATCAATCAAAAAATCAAATGATCTATTACATTGGGGCAATCTTTTGAAAAAAGAGTTCTTTAAAGTGCTAAAGAGCTAACTTTGAGGACTAAGGTGTGCCTGACTCAAGCCATATTCTTTTCCATTAGCTCGTGTATGTAAAAACCGAGCAATAAATAAGAATTGATGCCTATAAATCATGGTGTTGGTGAAGGATACTGAAAGAACCATGGACTTCCAGAACAAAAACAAGTTTGCCTCAGAAGAAGTACAGGCAGAATGCTCTTTAGATGCAAGGATGAAAAGGCTTTGTCTCGCGTACTCTGGACATGTGATCCAGAAGGTCCGGTCCCTGGTCAACACAGACCGATTCTCACAGAAGTCTACACAGTGGGTTCCAAGATAACAGTGTTTCAGGGTAACCCAGAACTGGACTGCGTTTCACCTGTTGTACATAGGTTGCTCTGTGCTCCATTAAATTGGCAACCCACAATACCAACAACAGATCCGGGAAAGACTTTGAGAGTCTGTTTTTCTTAGTGCTCCTAAATGATCCTGAGGCTGCCGTGTTATGGGCCACTCTTTAATAGTAAGCATCGGAGGAGTTGAGAGTTTTGTGGGAGAGACAGGCACAGAGAGATAAAACTAATCTAACGACACGGCAACAAATAATAGAATTCGCCCTAGTAATGAAAAGAGTGAGGGGTTTGGTTGCTAACTGAAAGGGCGGTAGTTTGAACCCACCCCATTGTTCCACAAAAGAACTACCAGGCCATTTGCTCTATAAAGACGACAGACAACGCTGTATGGACAGCTTTACGGGGTCCCGTGAGGTCCTTGTGGGTCACAATTGACTCAGTAGCACATAACAAGCACAGCAACAACATATTATAGGTCACTAACTAAGCCTGAGGAAGTGCAGTTTCCCAGAGAAGAAAACTCTTCATTCAGTTCTGAAAAATGATGTTATTAAAGATCTTGAAAGGACGCTCAAGAAATTCTCGTGACATTTCCATTCACAGATAGTTAATATGACTAAGTTGAGGAATAAGAGGGATTCAATTAGATCCTGATTGACGTTGGTTGGCCTGGGATTTTACAGTGACTGAACAGAAGACAGTATGGAGCAGAACAGCACGGGCTTTCAAATCAGGTAACATCTCTGAACGAATGTTTCCCATGGGGAAATGGGCACAATAAAACCTGTCTCTGGGGTTGTAGAAGGTATAACAAATGTGAGCTCTTAACATGTGTCACGCTCTCTCCCCTTTTATTGGCATCTAAAATCAATGGCAACTCCAACCTCACCATAAATGCTCTCCCCACCCTCCATCCTTTATAGTTACTTTCATTTCTGATTGCTCTAAATGTGCTTATGTCTCTAAAAAAACACTGAATTTGCAAATTTTCTGTCTTCTAGGGAAAAATGAGTTAAATGTATTATTCCACTTGCTCACTGTTATTATTCTTTAAATAATAGTTCATAAGCCTATTCCTCAAAATAAGTAAAGATGTGGTCATCGTATATCTGCCTTAAGTTTTTCAAGGGAGCTTGGATTTCAAATATTCTGCCCACTCATTAAATAATGATCACCAATTTTTGGTTTAAAAAATGGCTACCACTGACATAAAACAGAGCATAATAAATTGCCACCATGGGTCCGCAGAAGGGTTTTACTAAAAAAAATTTTTTTTAATAATCTCATTCTAATGTTTGTCTTCAATTCCTAACATATAAGGTATGATGGGGCAAACCTCCATGATTACCATATTATCCCTGTACTCAGATTGTGTATAATCTGGGGGTTGGGGGGTGAGTCTGCAAAACCGGTTGCCACAATGTTGGAATTGGTCTGCATAATACCAAACCCAAAACCAAACTCACTGCTATTGAGTCTATTCCAGCTCACAGTGACCCTACAAGGACAGGGTAGAACTGTCACTGTGCATTTCACAGACCCTAACTCTTTATGGGAGAAGGAAGCCCCTTCTTTCGCTTACAGAGTGGCTGTTGGTTTCAAACTGCTGACCTGGTAGTTAGCAACAAATGGATTACCCTTATGCCACCAGGGCACCTTCTTGTGTGCTGAAGGCAGTTATTTCTTCCAGTGACCCACAGACAACACTTGACTCTCTTATTTTGGTTTCCATCTTCTGCTTGCCAGCCAAACAAAGAAAGTCTAGGCATTCTGCTCCCCATTTCTCTCCCATTCTACATGGAACAAAGTATTGTGATCTTAGTTAGAAGTTTGTTTCATGTTGCCTCTTGCAGTGCATAAATCCAGGCAATTATGTGATGGCCTTGCTGTTCCCTTGGTGCATTCTCTTCATACTTGCAGCGTTGGCCTGGTAGTGGCGAATTCCCAGAGCATTTGGTTGCGGAAAATATCGTGATTTTCCACACTTGTTTTTAAGTGACATCTTTCTGGGTAGAGGATTCTTAGTTAGAGATCATTTTTGTTTAATAATTTATACATTTTGTTCCATTGTCTAAAATTGCTGGGGGGTATGTACACTGATTCTATGAATGCTTCTCAGTAAGTTACACTGATCTTTGTCTCTTGCTGCTTTCCGAATTCTTTTGCTTTGGTTTTGAAGAGTTTTATTAGAAGACGGCTGGGAGTTAATCTTTGTCTCTTTTGGTTGACATCCATGGATTGTGTTTGGTTGCAGTTGGTTTGGGCGGGGTGACTGGTTGTGGTTGGGTAGTTGGGCGGTTGTGGCTGTTGGTTGTTGTTGTTGGCTGTGGTGTAAATTCCACTCAGAGTGACCTGTGTACAACAGAAGGACACACTGCCTGGTCTTCCACTGTCCTCACAATTGTTCTTTTCAAGGTCATTGTTGCAGTCACTGTGTCAGTTAATCTCTGTGAGGGCCTTCTGCTTTTTCACTGTGCCGACACGAGTCCGTAAGTCCCTCATTGGACTCATGCAGTCACATGCCATGATGCAGAATGCAAGAAGATCACAGGCCGGTGGGTGCAAAGTCTCGTGGTTCCAATGGCCGTGGATCCGAGAGTTCTCATAGTGACTCACCAGCAGGAAGGTGAAAGGAAAGAGAAAGAGGCGCCGGTCTCCAGGCAGCCATTTATTTCATCGCACCTCCTAAGGAGGTCATCAAGTTGCAACCTGGCTGGCAGGCTATCCTCCACCCACATCTTCTTACAGGAGCCAGGTACAAACAAAAAAAAACCCCCCTAACTATCACATTGTGCTTTTTCAGGAACCAGTCTCTACTGGTGACATGTTCAGAGTACACAAAACTAAGTCTCGCCATTCTCACATCAATAAAACACAAGTAAACTACTGGTAAGGATGTTTTCTTTCATCTAAGATCCAGCAACATCAATGTCATCCCTCCTCTGATTCCTGCTCAAAGTTCTGCTCATGTAGCTTCTCGTATTTGTTTCTCTGTTCAGTTCTGATCATCTCTATGGTTATCGCTTGAAAAATAATATCTATGTCTTTACTATTACTATAGAGTTCTGGAATGTCTATATTAGACTGATTCCTAATTAAATCAAATATTACCTTTTCTTTTGTTTCTTGTTCTTGAGGCTTGTTATTTTGTCTTTTAATTCACTCATTCTACAGTTTGTCTGTTGACCTCTACTATGGTCTCTCTCCTATTATATTACTACTTTGCCTTGTTTTCCAATTTTCTTTCCTTTTTAAGTTTCAGTTTCCTTGTTGAATCTCTCATTTTGTTCCTCCATTTTCTTTTTTAACCATTTCACTAGCATATAATTCACATATAATACAATAATTCAATCATATTTTTTAAAAGTAATACAATCATCACCACAATCAATTTCAGAACATTTACCTCGTGTATCCATTGTCATTAGCTCGCCATTTCCCTACAACCTCCCCCACTGTGCCATGAGGAAACCATTCATCCAATTACTTACTTGATATATTTCTATCTCAGTCGAAATATTAAAAAACCTTGTTGTATTTAGTTTAGTTTAAATTTGTTCTAATTTTAAAAGGCTCAAAAGAGAGATCAAGTGGTAAGGTGATACATTTTTAACCTAATTGTATCTTTAATAATCCACTTTCCAATACACTCCTTCCATTGTTTTCTGTGACTTTTGCTTCCTCCAAACACATTTAGCACCACGGTCTGAAAGTGATTGATTCTTGGCAGTAGTCTGACCTCATAGGATAAAATCTCTCTCCTCCATGCTTTTCTTTTGATTGATCCTTCTCTTGTAATTCTGCGTGCTTTACTATTTTTAGTTAAACCTTGGTCATTTTCCTATTTCTTTTTTAACTTTAAATGTCATACTCTAGTTTTCGGTGGGAACTGTCTCTGATTGACTGACCTGGTAGCACCAAGGTCAAATAACCAGGTGCCAATCAAAAGACTGGGGTCCACACTCAACAGCCTCTGCGTGGGGAAAGACCCCTGCCTTGGAAACCAGCGGGGTGCTGCACTCTGTCCACAGGTCCCTGTGTATCCGAATCAAGAGAGCAGCCATGGACTAGCTATCTTTTCCTGAAAGAAGTCATTATTCAGTGCTGATTCAGTTCCGGATGCTTGAATTCAGAAAGACAACAGGTATATATGGAAATGGCGGGAATATTTAGCTGCCTGGACTGTGATGTAAGCAACAGGGCTTGACTTTCCAGGGCAAAGACTAGAGGGCTCTTTCTTTCCCTCATGGGTGCCCCTTTACCCTCCTGAGTACCCCTTTACAGGCTCTCCGATGGTGTCTCACAGTAGACCAAAAGCTGGCTCCTTCTCTCTGTGTCAGTAACGGTGTGGACTCTTCCCCCGACCCTGCTGCTTGCAGTTCCTCCCTGTCCTGCTGTCCATTTGTCTCGAACCTCAGCAAGATTCAAGTGTTCTCTCGTAGCGGCACAGCCTCCTGTTAACCCCTCTCAGGTTCAAGGCCTATGAATTCCTATCACCAATCCACACTGCTTTAACATACCAGGTGACAGCTTATTCAGGTGAGTTTCTCTTTGATGTCCCTTCTCTGGAGGACTGCCCAATCCCAGCTCAAAATGGCTGTGAAGAAGGAGTCATACAACGTTAGTGGGAAGGTTCTCTCGGCTGCTTTGCCATCGCTGGTCCTCATCGTCCCTGCTGCTGGAGTCACCCCAACTCCCAGGTTCTTAGCTGCAGCCCAGAATTCTGGGGCTTCCATCCATGCTGTATTTATTCACTGTTCGTTGAACAGGGTCACATTAGAGTTAGCCTGCCACCAACAAGGTTGGCAGTTCAAACCCACCAGATCTCCACAGGAGAAAGTTGAGACCGTTTCTATAAAGATTGACAGCCTCAGAAAACCTACATAAGATTGAGTCAGAGCGACTCAAGGGCGGTGGGTGGGTGGTTGCACTGAGCCGGTTTCTGGGGAATGAACAGGGGCACGCGCGCACTGCTTCTTCCTCCTCATTCTCTTTGCACTCGCTCTGCTTTTATGCTTCTTAACTCAATTCAATGAACAGTTTTAATTTTCTAAAAGCCGAACTATAGATAATGGTTACATAGGTGCTGTTATCATGAAACCCCAAAAGTTATTATACTTTCAAAATTTTGCAATTTTTCACAAAAGACTTCAAAATACCAACAAAAAAGGCGCTGAAATAAAATATCTCTAGATGCCAGAATCATTTCATATGTATATGTGCTCATCAGTTTATCTGGATTTCATATCTGTAGTCCAAAAAATTAATTCCTCATAAAGTAAATATAAAATGTCATTTAGGGCTGTGCAGTCTTAATGTTCCCTAAACTTTCTTGCCAGAGCACAGATGTCGTCCTCGGCAGAATATAAAGTCAACACTCTATGACTGGCAAGCTCTAAGCAACACATAGTCACAATAACAGAATCTGAGTGGGAGTGGATTTGGAAATACACAGTTCTTGTACCTGTTCTATCATGAAGAATCAGAGTGAACCTTATAACTACACCCTAAGTCATTTTTACTAAGGCAAAATTCTGGCAAGAAAGGAAAAATCTACAAATGAGCAAAGTGCCGACTGAGGCAATCAGGATGACGAATGATTTGCTGAACAACAAACGTTACAGAGATTTCTGCTCTCTGTGAGCATCGGAATGTGATTATTTTATACCAGACCCCTTGAGATACAATCCACGCTGGAGAGGCGGAGCGAACGACCTCAGTTCTCCTTCTCCTTTACAAAGATTAGAAGAAGAGAAAATAATTAGGAAAACCGTCCAGAGGCCTCTGTAAACCCAGAATTGTACCCATTCCACTAGATAAAAAAATCAAAGGTTGACTTTAGTCTCCAAACAACTGAACCATAAAACACTATTTCTCTATGTGCATCAACACTTGTGTTTGAATTATCCAATGTAATATTTTCATTTTTTTATTTATAAAAAAACCTGTTCCTAAAGGAAAATTTTTCCAATATTGTCTATTCAAAATATGATGTAAATAAACAATGAACAAGATACATTTCAGCTATACCTCAGTGCAAAATCACTGACCCTAAAAAATGGTATGAAGATATTTTTATCCCTATTTCCCATCACTTGAAGTATATTTAGGCTACATGGACAAGAGGGTCAGACATGGTTCACTAAGGACACAAACGGAGCTAATCATTAATGCTTGTGAATTTCCCCATTACCTGGGCCCTTCAATCTATATCCTTCTGCTTTTAATGCCTAGAGCAAGAATGCTTTAGTACCACACTACTGTTTTAACCTTCTTAATGTCACAAATTCCAGAGACTTTCCAAATTGCCTTGTTTCCTAAGTGGATCTGAATTATGTTCACTCTGATTCTCATTCACTGCCACTGAGTCGACTCCAACACATAATGGCATTCTAGGACAGGGTGGAGCTGTCCCTGTCCCTGGGAGTTTCTAGGACTGAAGCCTTCACGGGAATAGTAACTTTCAGCTTTCTCCTGTGGACCTGCAGCCCTTGTGGTTAGCATCCCAATGTGTAATCATCT
Organism: Tenrec ecaudatus; assembly: GCF_050624435.1. Lineage (NCBI taxonomy): Eukaryota > Metazoa > Chordata > Mammalia > Afrosoricida > Tenrecidae > Tenrec > Tenrec ecaudatus. Next base: position 10,596 of record NW_027459558.1, on the reverse strand, counting down.
TTGATTCATTCTCTTCTAATTCAAATTCCTATGATTTAACATTCTCTCATTCAGATAACTTTCTATCTGCTAAAACTTTCTTTCTGATAAACACAGAGCAAAACTCAACCTGGGGCTATTGATTCGGACTAACAGTGATGGAGGACAGTTGCTCCACGGGGTTTCCAAGGTGGAAAGATTTACAGAAACAGACTGCTTCGTCTTTCTCCTGTGGAGCAACTGCATGGCTTGAACTATAAGCGCCACCAATGTGCCGCCAGGTTCAGGACAGCACCAATATATTTGGTAAATATTCAGACAATCTACAGTTTCTGGTGTAATTTGTATTAGGTGTATCCGTGATTCCAATAATCTTCATTCTGCTCAGAGTTCAACTAAAATGCTTTGCTCTGAAGTAGGTGCTGAGGAAGAGATAAAAAAGGAAGGTGTGTAATTAACGGTGGTCCAAGACTGCCGCATACTTACTATTTTAATGTCCTCTTTTCATGATTATGACATGCATTAATCTGGTAGCCCTGGTTATGCTGTGAGGAATGAATATTATTGAAAATTTACCCTGGTGCCAACCTCCATTGAGTATGTAGTGTCCAGTCACGTAAGAGTTCAACATGTGCAAATCAACAATTTATGTACTGTTGGTCTTAGCTAGCCTATACTTGAGTAATTTCCTTTGCTCGATGGTGTTTTTGATTCTAGTGAACAAATGAATGACACTATTAATAGATTTGTCTGATGCCCCTGTTCTGTATCATAAAATGATAACGATGTCTCTAAGGTGAACCAGAGACATGTATTAACCATAGAGACATGAATGGATCTGGAGCTTGCACTTAATGCCAGCCCGGATCTAAGAACAATTAGCTTTTATGACATGGCCCCGCTGGATGCTCATCCACATGAAGAGATCACTGAAGATAAGGATGTAAGAGCAAAGTGTGGTAAAAACGAAAAAACTAGATAGTGTCTGGCAATCAGAAAGACTCACATCTGGAGTCTTAAAGGCTTGTCTTCAAACAAGCAGTCATGTAAGTAAGTGGCCAACGAAGTCCACATAGAAGAAGCAAACCAGACTGTGTGATTCAAAAAAATGGTAAGCAATAAAACTCAAATCTTTCTAAAGGTGTTCCCTCCCCTCCTGGTCTCAGAGCCAAGTTCTGAACACCTGCCTGGTTTGCAGAAGGCTGTGCTGAGAGTAGAAGTCCAAATCCACTTGCAGAGCCCACGTGTGGAATAAGCTTCTCCTGAGTCCCCTCTGACCATAGTCAAGGGATATGAATAGACTTGTTATCCGACAAAGAGCATCGTAAGGTTGATTATGGTGGGTATATTTAGGTTAAAATGTAATATCTTATCATTTGATTACCCTTTTGACACATTGTCCAGTTTTTTCAGTTTGTTTTTTTTTTAAGTGAAGAGACAATATTCATGGACAGAGCTGCCAGTGAATCCTCTCAGAGCACAGATCAGGGCTGTGAACAGCCTTATGCTCATCCAGAGTGCAATGGGAAATAGGTCAGCGCAGATGAAGCTCACTTAAAATGGTCATTTAAAACACCTTATCATTTGAGCTCCTTTGTGTTCTAGTTCTATTTTCTATCCCCTTTTCAACTGAAGTTTTTCTCTGTTTTCCTTTGTTATTGTTGTTAGCTTTGGCGGTGTTGTTTTGTATGTTTTTCTGCATATGAAATCTAGGATATACAAATCTATAGACACAGTATTAATAGTTTCTTGAGGGTACGGCTGGAGAGGCTGGGGCAAATGGGAAGCTAATGACAATGAGTACAACAAAAAAGAAAATATTTTAAAACGGTGATGAGGATTGTACAACTCCTCTTAAGATGGCTGAATTACTGAAGGGTATGATATGTGCATTATATGCCAATAAAACTGTTCAAAAAAAATTAAAAACAGATAAAGCAAATTATTTAAAGGAAAAAAAGATAATTGACGTGCTCCCCTAGAACTAGCAAAGTAAACAGAAACAAATGCGGCTGTGAAGAAAGTAAAGCCTTTGACTACGGTCATTACTTCCTTGAACCGAACATCTCCAGGAACAGATCAAGTCTTTTTACCTGCAGACCACATGGTGGGTTCAGTCTGTGACCTTTGGTTAACAGTGAGCACTTAACCACTACACCACCAGGGCTCTTTCCTGTGTGTGCTGCTGCTAGACGCTGCTGAGGCAACTCTACACCCAACAGAACGGAACACTGCCCAGTCTTGTTCCATCGTCGCGTGTTTGCTGTTTGAGCCCATTGATGCAGTCACTGTGTAAATCCACCTTGTTCGGGTCGTCCTCTTTGCCACTGACTCACTGCTTTACAAAAACGATGCCCTTTTCCAGGGACTGGTCTCTTCTGATAACATGCCCAACGTCCATGAGATGAAGGCCTAAGGAGGATTATGGCTACTCTTCTTCCAGGACAAACGTGTACGTTCTTCTGGCCATCCATGGTACTCTCAATATTCTTCAGCAATATCAAAAGTCAAAGGCATCAATCTTCTGTCCTCATCATTCAGCTTTCACATGCATGGGACCCACCTGAAATGACCATCGCTTAGACCGCAAAGTCACGCCTTAGACCTCAAAATGAAACTTTAAAGTGGTCGTGTGCAGATTCACCAATGCAAGCAATATGTCATTAGATTTCTTGATTGTTGCTTCCATGAATATTAATTGTGTATCCAAGTAAAATGAAATCCTTGACAACTTCTTTCTTTTCTCTACTTATGATTTTTCCTGTTTGTGAGTATTTTTGTCTTTCTTTTTTATAATTTCATTTCATTATAATTAACGTACAGTTCAATAACTCAGCCACGTGAAGGTTTGTGCAGTCCTGACAACAGTCAATTTTGGAACCTTTCCTTCCTTCTCGTTCCCATTGTTGTTGACTCCCTATTCCATCCCACAGCCCCTTCCCTTGCCCCCGGCAACCATCAGTCTACTGCAGGGCGTTGTCTTCCTTTACCAGTGAACATTTTCAAGTCCTCTACGCTCTCAGCAAGCAATGTTGCGTCATCTGCATATCAAGAGTTGTTCATGAGTCTTCCTCCAATCCTGATGGCAAGTTTTTCTTCTTAGAGTCCAGGTTCTCAACTTATTTGCTCAGCATACAGATTGAAACTTGAGGGTTGATCAAATCATTTCTGCATCCAATTTCCCATGCTGGCCATCAAGGTCACCCACATTTAACTCCGCATCCCTATCCCCTTGCATTGTTCTACACCATTCCCTTAGCTGGGGCCATGTTTCTCACCGCACTTATCTATTGAACTGCCCGTTCATCTCTCGAGCATTTCACACCTGCTCCCTTTCCCACTTACACTCGCTCAAGTCCTACCTCCTCCATAAAGTCTTGCCCAGTTTCTTCAGTCATACCAGACATTATTCTGCCCCTCAGGAAATGTGTACCTCATCAGTCTTTGAGGGCACTCTAAGAGAGCAAAATGCATGGGAAGCATCTCAGATCAGAGACATTTAGTCTATTTAGGAGCAAAGTCATGAAATGCGCTCTATTGGTGTAAAAAGTTCCCTGCGAGTTCAATGTCTTGTATTTGCACTGTCCATGCAGAGTAAAGAAATGTAACCATCCGAGCGTTTTTCATTCCTTGCGTGGGCTATACGGGCAGGTGAACTCTTTTAAGTATTTTCTTTTTTATTTTAAAAGACACTCAAAATTCTGAGGTGTGGTACTTACAACAAGGGTTTTAGAGACCAGCACTTAAAGATCAATCGGCTTCCTACTTATTAGATCGATAGCTTTGGCCAAGTCCTATAGCTTCTGTAAAGCCAAGAGGCTCTGTTGAAAGGAGCACATGATACCTCACAAAGCCATTATAAATAGTAAATGAGATAAAATACATGCGAGCTGCCTACAGAATACATGCTGCATATAAACTCCTCAAATGTTAACCTGGCTACGACAACCACAAACAAGTTTATGTAGGCAATGGTTCTCCACATACACTCCTGAGAGATGCAGTGGCAGCATCACCTGGGAACCATCTAAAAAGGCAAACCCCCAGGCCCCATCCCAGACTTTCTGAATTAAAAGCCCTGGGAGTGGAACCAAAGAATCTATGTTGGGAAAAGCCCTCCAGATAAATCTACTACACACTAAATACTGCCCCAGAAAATCACCAAGTTGTAAGAATTAGATCATATGTGTAAACCGCTTCGCTTAGTGACAAGCAAAGAGATACTAGCTAAATGGTTCCTATTATTTTTATTAAGATATATTTAATCTAAAAGTGCTTTCACTCTACTTCTGAACACATGTCCTGGCCTGTATATCAGTAACTCTCTAGTTGATTCAGTTACCTCGCTGCCTAATTACCAACCTTTGAGGCTGCTCCAAACTGCTGCTCACAAACGATATCCAATTGCCTGCCTAGGAACACCCCTGGGTCTAATTACAGCACCTGACCTCTGGCTGTAGGCGCATGACCATCAGCTAGCCCATCACAGGGGCGAGCACCAGTGGCCTCAGAATGGTGCTCACGCAGCTCCAGGCTGGACACCTCCTCTCGTACCCTTAATGTCACCACCCTACGTACACGACATGCAGGGTTCTGGATTGCTCGGATTTGTTGAGGTTTAGATTTTATTTTGTCTTTGCTTTTATTTTTTGAGGATTAGGGGCCTGAGTTGGGGAGAGTTGCTTTTGTTTCCTTAACAGCCGAATAGTAAAACTTTTCCATAAAAACTGTGTATTGCTCAAGGCCAGACCGTTAAGCAGCTGGGGCATTTTTGGGCACTGCCTGTTACTGATTTTATTTCTTTTTCACTGCACTTGCAAGCAAGTCATTTATCTTTAAGTTAGCAAGCAAGAAATGGGAAATAAAAGAAATATGTTTTATTTAAAGCAGTGTTTGGGGTTTGGAATGATGGGGGAAATGACATGGCCTACGCTGATTTCATTTTCATTCCACTGCACTGACAGCAAAACCATTTATCTTTTCTACAGCCCCACTTCCATCTCTCCTCTTTCCCTCCTGTTTCCCTTGTCTGTCCCCTCCACACCCTACTCTTGTCGCACCAGTGTTCTTGAATTTTGATGAGACCAAACTGGGGGAAAGCAGGACAAGTGATTCCTTTGGGTAACAAGCCCCAAGCTATCCGTCTCCTCTGTGATAAACAGATGGAATAAATAAAACATTATTTCAAGGCATAAATCAGAAGAGAACTTCCTTTTTCCATCCAAATGGAACAAATGATAATCAGAGAGACTGTTCCACTCACTCCCACTACTTATTTTCCTTTAAAATGGAGATGCAACATGCTACCAACTAGCGCTGCACCCTATGATGTAGCTGTAAAGCACAACAGAAACAACGTACAATAGCCTCAAAAACTGATGTTCTTTGATAAGTTCTATATGCTTTGTTTTAATGTAATACACTTTCTTATCATGGAATTGGTAGGTAAAGGTAGGCATTACCAACCTGTAAGGAAAAATGGGTTCAATGTTTTACTATAATTACAGTCACTCTGATTTCCCACTCTGCTTGAGTCATACCCAATATGTATTTCTAAATCAAATGGTATTTTCATAATTTTAAAAACTTGAATATCTTTATTTTTATTAATTGAAGCCTCTAAGGATTTATCTGACCTAGATGGACTCTGTCCTTGTTTTTTATTTAACCTTTAACCTCCCATAATCCCCTCTGCTGGCTTCAGCAGAGTTGACAACGGTCTCTAGTTTCCTATCAGACTTCCAATCAGTCAACTGTGAGTAGGGAAATATGGGCTAGCACCTCAAAGCCTAACAAAAGACAAGAATCTGGTGAGCTTTCCATAAATATTTTTGAAATGTGAACTTTATAAAAGAACTTTGAAACTAGTATTCATATTTTCATATATATTTCCAGTGACATAAAATTAGGATGTCAGAAATTATATATATGATATAAATATATATACATACATACATTTCTTACTGTCAGTTGATTATGACTCATATATAGATGCATATATAATTAAGGTTTTAAAATACACTAGATATTATTAAACATGCTCATACAAATTATAAGCTACATCAATAGCAAAAACTCTAGAGATTGTGCCACTTGAAAAACCGTAGTATAGCAATGCAAGCAAGTCAGAAAGAAGGACAATTTTCCTCTCTGTAAAATTACTTCATCCCACTTACAATCTCATCTTGCCTGGTTAAACTATTTCAACAAATTTATCTCTCACCCAGACCACTTATGATTCATGTGTAGTACCATTTCTCTCTAAAATATAACATGGTGAAAATTTAATAAAATTTCACAAGTATCTAGGGTAAAGATTGTCTGTTTGCCTATGAAAGTCTCCAGGTCATAAAAGTAAAAAGTATTCTCCTATTGTGTCTGTCCATAATTACAATGAACTAAATCACTGATAATCTAAAAGAAAATATACAAATATCTCTGTAACAACACTTTAGTGCCAGCATTTGCAAAGAAAATGAGTGGAACGTTGTTTCTGAAAAGAATATCGATCAAACTTAAATTTGACCCATTAATGTGTAATAAGTGACCCTACTTCAGAAAAGAAATTCCAAATTAGGAAATTACTTGGAACGCGTCAGTAACACTCAGCTTCTATTTTAAATCTCCTTGAGTCTGCACCCCACCCAATCAGTGACTGCCTTCACAGGAATTTAATTTTAGTAGGTGTCCATATGAGGTGATCCAAGAAGTTCATGGAAATTTTATATTATTTTTCACTTCCATTTTGTCAAAAAACTTTTTGAAGCCTCCTTATACACAGCATCACAAAAGCATACTATAATCATATCAAATTCAGAATGGAATTTGCGAGATTGGGTTGGAGTATTTCGGCTTCGAATGATATAATTCATAACCTGACATTGTTCAAACCTAGTAGAGCAGTTTTTTCCTCTCTGATACCCCTGGGTAATTTACAATGTATGTCAATATGCAAAAACCAGAGTGCCTGGTGTTGATTAGGCAAAAGCCAAAACACGCACAATTACTAAAACTGGGCTGCTTGCCCTGCATACACTCCTAGCAAGAAAACTGATGAGAAAACGTGTGGGAGACTAGCAGAAAGGGAAGTCTGAGCAGAACGAATTCCCCAAACAATCTTTTGAAAGTCAAAGCTATATCTTTTATATTTCACCCTGATAGGTAATCAAATAGCTTAGGTGTTAATTTTATGTGTTACATTTTCTTTCTTTCTACTATTAATCCGATAAAAGAGAATAACTGCTAAAAGCTAGCTTCATCTTGGATTTAAGGAGCTTTAAAAGGAAAATAAATAGTGTTAACAATGGCAAGGGGGTGGAGATTGTACGATATGTCTTCATTGTGGTCTCAGCAGTTTCCCACACTGGCAATTTCATGATGGGTAGACGTTGAATTCTGAGAAGAAATATCTCTGGTAAGTGTGTTCTAATAGGTGATCAAAAAAATAATGACAATTTCCCAAAGACTAATAATTTTAGAATATCACTCGTGCACATAACCTAATTACTTTTGTTAACAGCACGGGTTAATGGTATAAGAACAATCGTTCATTCTTTCACTCACTCACTTGCCTGACCAGCACTACTTATTTTTTCAGAAACTCTCCTACCCCTGTGAGGGTCCCACCCTCCAGTTCACATCATATTCTCACTTCCTCAATAGAAGTCTTAATGTGAATTAAGGAGAAATACGGACACTGCCCCTGACTCCCTCCCCTCCGAACTCTATTCCCTCTAATTAAAATCTGTTTCTTTAAGGTCTCCACCTTCTTGCACCTCCTCTCACTGGACACATCTGGTCAGTGCACATTATGAAACATCTTTGCCTCTGTAAGCGGGGAAATGAATAAGGCTCCTCCGAAGGAGCGATCCCACCCCTCGCGTGTCAGTTTGAGATAATGGACGACTCACCGGTGGCTGTGACGCTGTACTTTAAATGCAGCCAGGGCCACCAAAGGAAACGCATTTCAGCGAGCGTTCCCACACAGAGACCCCAAAGCAGAAATCAGGTATTAGCCACTGACCACTATAACGAGGGGAACACTGTTAGCTGCGTACCTGAAGGGGACCAGGCTCCCACTGCTGAGGGATTAAGAACACTGCTCGCTAAAGTGCCAGAAGCTGAGCCCCTCACCTTGGAAGGCCCTCAAAATAAGATAAGGAAGAGCTGCCTTCTCAAGGCAGAGTCCACCATAATAATGTGGATAGAGGAAAGCTTTGGGAAACTTCATTTACAGACAGAGCATCAAAATAAGAAGGAGCTACAAATATCAATTAATAACTAGAACATAGAATGTACAGAGTGTGGGATATAAAAAAGACTTCTCCCCAGCTTTGTCTCCCCCAAAGATATGCCAGACATTAGAGGCTGTTTGCAGGCACATGGTGGGAGGTCAGATGCTTAAGAGATATCCGCCCTGAAGGCATTCAGCCATCAGACTACTGTCTGGTCCCACCACAGGTGGGGCTCACTCCCTGCTGTTAGGGACAATGGAATGCTTCCCCTGAAAGCTTGGAGTCTGCAGCTCAAGGGCAATCAAGGTTAGCCCACCATCATGAGTCTAGGATCTGCCCATCTTGTCACATGTGTACCCCCAATAACTCCCCTTCCTATTGTGCGTATACCCCTAGATTGTCTCCCTCATTACTGTAGTACCTATAGTACAACCCTTTCCTGTGACATATGTCTTTACCTGTAATTAGGGGGCTTGCACACCCCCAAAAGATATATAAGCCTTGGTTAGTAATAAATCTTCCTCCTGCCCTCTCTGCCCGCGCTGTGCATGGACCTGGCTGTTGAGATCATGGCCATCCAGGAGGTGAGCATGCTACCAAGAAATGTGTCTGATTTCTTTATTTTACTCTCTCCCATCTCTCCCATTTCTCTATGACTTTATTATAATCTTTATATAGCTCAACAGTACAACTGTGCTTACTGAACCCATGATTATTTGTGGGGGGCTGGCTTCCCCCACAACAGAGTATGAATCTAGTAAAGTTGAAAGTCACCAAAAATGAAATGGAACACACAGAGATCAATATCCTACATATTCGTGAGCTGAATGGAATGGTTTTGATCAGTTTGAATCAGGTAGTGATTTGGCTATGGGAAGTGGGATAGTGTCAAACTCATCATCAAAGAGAATACTTGAAGCGCTCCCTTGAAGAACAATGTTGTCCGTGATAAAATATTATCTATACATCTACAGGAAGTCCTGTTAATACAACTTGTATCCAAATTTACAAACTAACACTAAAGCTACTGGTGAAGACATTGAAGAACTGTACCAATTTCTTCAGTATGAAACTGAACAAATATGCTATCAAGATGCCATCACAGTTATTGGCAATTGCAATGCAAAAGCTGGCAACAAAGAAAAAGGGGCAGTCATTGGGAACTATGACCCTGCTGACAGAAACAGTAACAGAATTTTGCAAGAACAATGACTCCTTAAGGATCTCTGTAGGCATGGTGGGCTATGCATTGAGCTTCAAACCACAAGGTCAGTGGTTCAAACACACCAGCAGCCCTGAAAGATAAAGATGAAGTTGTCTTACTCCTATAGAGATTTAGTCTCAGAAATCCAAAGGGGCAGTTCTACTCTATCCTACAGGGTTACTATGGACTTGAGTTAACAAATTCTGCAATGCAAATACCTTGTTCAACAACATAAACTGTGACTTGTACACATGGATCTCAACAGGTAGAGTACACAGGGATCAAAGGGACCACATTTTGAAGTTGGAGAAATGCAATATCAGCAGCCAAAGTGAAGCCATGAGCCAACTGTGGAACAGATCACCAATTGCTCACACACAAGTTCAAGTTGAAACTAAAGAAAATGAAAACAAATTGACATCGCTAAAATACAACTTTGAGTATATCCCATCTGAATTTCAAGAATACCTGTGGAACAGATATGCTCCATAGAAAACTAATGAGAGAAAATCTGTCATCTGTAGGTTGACATGAAGCTCATACATGAAGAAAACAAAAGGTGTTTAAAAGACAGGAAGCAAAAAGAGATCAAAATCCATATCAGAATAGACTCTAAAGCTAACTCCTGAACATATACAGCTATAGAAAACTGCAGAGAGGATAAAGTAAGAGCTTAAGGTGACCAAAATGAAGATGGAAGTTATCAAATAAAACCATAAGTACCACATGGAAGTAAAACTTTGCCAAAGATAATTCAACAATAGTCAATGCAGCATATTGACAGGTACCAGGCAGAATTTCAAGCTGGATTCAGAAGAGGACATGCAACAAGACTAACAATGACAGAAGATCCCAGAAAGATGTTTACTTGTGTTTTATTGATGGACTATGCAGAGTCATGAAGCTGTGTGCATCATAACAAACTCTGGGTAACATTGAGAATAACGGGAATTCCAAAATGCTGATATCATAGTGCTTATGCAAAGCCTGTACATGGACTAAGAGGCAGCCATAGGAACATGAATGGATGTACACATTGGTTTAAAATCAAACAAGGTGTGTGTTAGGGTTGTATCCTTCACTATACTTATGCAATAGCATGCTGATCAAAAGATCTGTGAAGCTGCATGATATAAAGAAGAAATTGGCATCAAGATTGTAGGAAGGCATACTAAGAAC